>NC_142796.1:35443917-35743917 GCF_049724085.1 Artemia sp. Qi Xiang Cuo
CTCTTGTTTTGAAATGTTCTCTTGCAAAGCTGCATCCGATTTTCTCGAACTTTTGATTCGTTCGAACTTTCGATTCGATTCGAAAATCGAAAGTTCCGATTTTCTCGAACTCTCGAAAATGGAAAGATTTATGTGTCATTATCAAGAGATTTTCGATGTCGGTGACCATTCCATAGAATCCCAGCTTCTACTTGCAAAGTTGCATCTGTCAAAAAGTAATATTTCAAAACTGGATCTTCTTCGAACATGCGAAATCTTATCCGACCTCTCAGTTGCCTATTTTGCAGTTCTAAAACTGATGAGGCTAGTTGCTGCTTTGCCTGTGACTACTGCCAGCAATGAATGGTTCTTCTCAGCATTAGAGCGTGTCAAGGACTATCTGCGATCGACGATGGGAAACGACAGACTCAGTAATCTCATGATAATGGCCGTTTAAAAAGAGGAGGTAAAGAAACTGGATATGGATAGATTAGTCAACGATTTTGCCAAGCAGCAAAGTCGCTGCTACCCCTTGTTTTAGGTATGTTTGCTCAATATATTTTTTTTTTGCATCTTCATTAAAAAAAAATCCAAAAAAAAAATCCTTGCCCCCCTCCTACATTTTCATGAATTGACGCTACTGTCAAACTGTCCAGATTTATTTTTCTTCTGATCGAGGCCAGCCTAGAATGAACCTTTGTTTTTGATTTCCCGAAACAATCAAAGCTTAAAAAATATTTGATTGTAAATTTTTATATTCAAAAGTGTATTTTAAATAATGGGAAAGTAAACAATACATATTGCATAGTAATTTCTATGTGGACTTTTCGGTCATGATATTTTGAAGTTACTCAGAATTTAAGTTTGTCAAAAAGACCCAACAGGAAATTTAAGTCAGAGACAGCGCTCTAGTGTTAATTGTAGCACAGAGCCGTAAGGCTTCAGTGTATTCTTATGAAATATTTTTCCCGAAACCACTTTATAATGAAGGGGGCCGTATAAACTTCGGAGAGAGTTCATTTAATTGGGAATTGTAAGTTCTATTACACTTTTTAAGAGTCAAAAGAAATCGGAGGGCAATGATCCCCCTCCCATACCGCTTTTACCTTCAAGGACATCCGATCATAATTTTGAGACTGCGGTTTTGCTTGAAATGTAAGATATTTATTGACAAAATGAGACATGTTGGATCATGGGTTTCCAAAAAGGTTCAGGATATTACAGTTAAACTTCATGGAAATGTCGAGGGGGACGTCGAACAAAATTAAAACACACTATGTGCAAGGTGAATGTCGAATAAGCATTTCAGCAGCATCTCTAGAACGGCTAAGGGTAATTAAGTTGAAATTTTAAGGGCAAGCTCAAGGGGATCTTCGAAAGTGATCAGAGATTATTCAAATTCTCCCCAACTATTTCTAGTTGGATGTTCCCTCCCCAACACTGATTAAAAAATTCTTCAAAATAGTCGAAAGATCTCATAATCATGCCTCCAGGGATGCCAAGCCTCTCATATTCTCCGCGGCGATGATTATAAATTATGCAATTTGCCCATTGTTTACATGCATAATTTATCATTGAATGTTTGATTCTGTGCACAGTTCATATAATTATCCAGTATGATCATTCCCTATCTCACCCATTATAAAAACCCGGACCGGGGTGCGAGTGCTCCAGAGAACGTAGAAACATAAGCGGCGTCAGATCTTTTCACGGGTAGACAAGTCAGACGCGAAACAATCGGAAACAAGTGGAAACCCGCTATTACAAATAATGCACTTTACGCGAAACAATCGGAAACAAGTGGAAACCTGCTATTAATAACTGCACGAAGAAGTGGGAGGAGCTTTTTGTTCGCACCGAGAACGAAGACCAGAAATGATCTGCGATAAGCTTACTGGATAATTATATGAACTGTGATTCTGTGTGTGCCCAAAAAAGCTAAGGGTATTAAGGTGAAACAATGGGGATTGTTCAGGGGAATGTTTAACTAAATCTAGACACTAAGGGCATCCAGGAATAATATACCCCCCCCCCCCTTTCCCATGAGCAATGTTATGCAAGTTGCCCAATTTTTATAAGTAAGATTTTTTATTTGAAAAGGGGACAAATTTGATTCTGGGTCTCCAAAAAGGCATGAAGTATTAACGTGAAACTTTCAGAAAACGATCGGGGATGACGAACGAAAAAAGTGCATTCAGGATGCTTGTCAAAACAGTGTATCAGCAATACATAAGGAACGGCTTAGGCTATCGGTTGAACCTTTTACAGAATTAAATAAAAAAAAACAAGTTTTTTAAACTGAAAGTAAGGAGCGACATTAAAACTTATAACGAACAGAAATTATTCCATATATGAAAGGGACTGTCCCCTCCTCAACGCCTTGCTCTTTTCGCTAAAGTTTTTTATTGTTTTAAAAAATAAATTTGTGAGACAGAGTCAAACTTTAGCGTAAAGAGCGAGGAGTTGAGGAGGGGACAGCCCATTTCATACACGGAATAATTTCTGTTCGTTTTAAATTTTAATGTCGCTCCTTACTTTCAGTTTAAAAAACTTGTTTTTTTTATTTAATTTCTGATCGTTTTTTAGTTAATGCAGCTTTTATTTGCATAAAAATTTTACTTTTCTTTTGCTATATGGATGTCCTTACAAATTAACTTACGTAACGAACTTCTATATTATCGTATATTTTTCTTCTGGCAAAAAATACAAAGTTGCAGATTTTTGCAGATATGAGCTTGAAACCTATGTAATAGGGTTTTCTGATACACTGAATCTGACGGTGTGATTTTCATTAAAATTCTTTCACTTTTAGGGGATGTTTTCCCCTCTTTAAAAAATCGAGTAAATTTTCTCAGGCTCGTAGCCTTTGATGAGTAATACTAAACTTAATAAAATTTATATATTTAGAATCAGCATTATAAACACATTCTTTTGATACATTTATTGACATCAAAATTCCGTTTTTAAAAGTTTCGATTACTATTGAGCCGTATCGCTTGTTTTTTTATTGTTTTTTTTTATTACGGATATGTTATTACGTATATGAGGGGGTTCTCCCCCAAGTCAATACGTCGCTCATCAAGTAAATAAGTATAAACCAAATTTGATTAAAGAAACCCATAATTACAAAGCCCGTGTAATTAGAATATATAGCTATTTTTAAAGCAGTAAAAACAACTGTAGCGTAAAGACCGAGGTATTGACTTGGGGAGAACCCCCTCACATACGTTATAATTTCTGTTCGTTTTAAGTTCTAATATTCCTTCTTACATTTCAGTTGAAATGTAATTATTCCGTAAATGAAAGGGGCTGTCCCCTCCTCAACGCCTCGCTCTTTACGCTAAAGTTTTTTATTGTTTAAAAAAATAAAGTTGTGAGACAGAGTCAAACTTTAGCGTAAAGAGCGAGGCGTTTAGGAGGGGACAGCCCCAAACCCCTGAATCACAAAGGTCAGTTAATTAGAATAGATAGCTCTTTTGAAAGCACTAAAAAAAACTGTAACGTAAAGAGCGAGGTATTGACTTGGGGGAGAACCCCTCACATACGTTATAATTTCTGTTCGTTTTAAGTTCTAATATTCCTTCGTACATTTCAGTTGAAATGTAACTATTCCGTATATGAAAGGGGCTGTCCCCTCCTCAACGCCTCGCTCTTTACGCTAAATTTTTTTATTTTTTTAAAAAATAAAGTTGTTATAAATAGTCAAAAATTAGCGTAAAGAGAGAGGCGGTGAGGAGGGGACAGCCCCTTTCATATAAGGAATAATTTATGTTCGTTTTAAGTTTTAATGTCGCTCCTTACTTTCAGTTTAAAAAACTTGTTTTTTTTATTTAATTTCTGATCGTTTTTTAGTTAATGCAGCTTTTATTTGCATAAAAATTTTACTTTTCTTTTGCTAAATGGATGTCTTTACAAATTAACTTACGTAACTAACTTCTATATTCGTATATTTTTCTTCTGGCAAAAAATACAACGTTGCAGATTTTTGCAGATATGAGCTTGAAATCTATGTTTGAGGGTTTTCTGATACGCTGAATCTGTAGGTGTGATTTTCCTTAAAATTCTTTCATTTTTAGGGGATATGTCCCCCCTCTTTAAAAAATAAGGTAAATTTTCTCAGGCTCTTAGCCTCTAATGGGGAATACTAAACTTAATTAAATTTATATATTTAGAATCAGCATTATAAACACATTCTTTTGATTCATTTATTGACATCAAAATTCCGTTTTTAAAAGTTTCGATTACTATTGAGCCGTATCGCTTGTTTTTTTATTGTTTTTTTATTACGTATATGTTATTACGTATATGAGGGGGTTCTCCCCTTAGTGAATACCACGCTCTTTACGTTAAAAGTAAAAAAAAATTTTAATTAACAAACCACTGAATCACAACGGCCGTTTAATTAGAATATATATCTCTTTTTAAATCAATAAAAAAAGCTTTCGCGTAACCATCATGTTCTTGACTTGGGGGAGACCCCCCTCACATAATTTTTATTTTCTGTTTTTTTTAAGTTATAATCTTCCTTCTTACATTTAAGTTGAAAAAACTTTTTTTTATATTTAATTTCTTCTCATTTTTAAAATAAAGCTTGGAAATATTTCACCCCCGACATAGTCCTTTCCCTTACCCCAAAGAAAAATCCTCCACGGCAATATTCTCCAGAGTAAACCCTCCTCTATCCCCCCCCCTCCAGAAAAAATCCTTCCTGAAAATGGTTGTATACTTCCCAATAACCAATAAATAATGCTGGAAAGTCCGGCGCCCCCTTCATGTCAATTTCCATTCCCCCATGAAAACTTCCTTCATTAAAATATCCTCCAAAATAACCACTGACCCGCCCTTTCCAACCAATAACCGAAAAAAAACCAACAGTAAAATTAGTGATAAATACCCAAAAACAAATCAAAAATTTTAAAATTGGTAAATTTAAAAAAATTTTTCCCAACCACTGGGAAAATAGGGGGCTTAATTCAACCTAAAAGACATATTTATCATATTTTCGACCATGCTGAACAAAATGGCTATCTCAAAATTTTGATCGGGTGACTTTTGGAAAAAAATGAGCATGGGAGGGGGCCTAGTTGCCCTCCATTTTTTTTGGTCACTTAAAAGTGCACTAGAACTTTTAATTTCCGTTCGAATGAGCCCTCTCACGATATTCTAGGACCACTGGGTCGATACGATCACCCCTGGGGAAAAAAAAACAAAAAAACAAACAAACAAACAAATAAACACGCATCCGTGATCTTTCTTCTGGCAAAAAACGTAAAATTCCACATTTTCGTAGATAAGAGCTTGAAACCTCTACAGTAGGGTTCTCTGATACGCTGAATAAGATGGTGTGATTTTCATCAAGGTTCTATAACTTTTAGGGGGTCTTTCCCCCTTTTTTTGAAAATCAGGCAAATTTTCTCAGGCGCGTAACTTTTGATGGGTAGGACTAAACCTGATGAGAGTTATATATTTGAAATTAGCATTGAAATTTTATTCTTTTGATATATCTATTGGTATCAAAAACTTGTTTTCTAGAGTTTCGGTTACCATTGAGCCGGGTCGCTCCTTACTTACAGTTCGTTACCACGAACTGTTTGATATTAAGGATGATGTTAAAGAGTGATTGCAGGGCAACCAGTCTCTTTTTTAGATTCCCCCCTTAAAACTGATGGAAATTTTGAAAAGCCACACTGTTCTAAATAGTCAAAAAGCCTAACAATTATATCTCACAGTATGTTATGAGTCCCACAACCCTCGAGGCAAGGAGTATAAATTATGCAATCTCTCCATATTTTTGTATGCAGGATTTATAATTAGGAAAAAGGTGTTGTTTGATCCTGGGTTCGTCGAAAAACGACAAGGGTATTTAGGTGAAATTTCGGGAAATGATGAACTAAATCATATGACACAATGTGCATGCAGATTATCAAAAACACATACCTCAAATATCTTATGAACGGGTAAGAGCATTAACTTGCTTTCAGACGCTTTCAGGGGCATTACTACCCGCACTACTACTGTGACTAAAACTGTGGCCATATGCAGTGGCGGATTCAGGGGTAAGGGGGGGGCGCCCCCTAACGTAGTCTAAATATGTATAATTTACTTAATTAACCCAAGTTTGCGTTAAACAAACTTGCTCCTAACGCAAGTTTATTGGATCAACCTATTTTACCCCCCCTAAATTTTTTTATCGTAACAACCTATTTTTGCCCCTCCCCCCTAAAAAAATCCTGGATCCACCCTGGCCAAATGCGATTATGGCTACTTGTGATTGCTACTGCAACTACTTGCAACAGCGACAAAGATTACTTGCGACAGTGACCACTGCCAACTGTGACTACTTGCAACTTCAACTATAACTACTTACGATTGTGACTACTTGTGACTGCTTTTAGAAAAATTTGAGGGGTCTATGAGGGGACTGCTTTTAGTGTCTATTGAATAAAATCAATAGACACTATGTGCATGCTAATTGTCAAACGGGACGGTCAGCAGTATCTCAGGGACGTCAGAGGGTATTAAGTTGAAACTTTCAGGGCATGTTTAAAAATAGTTGGAATGCAAAAAAAGACCCCTCGTCATTTTTAGAACGAAAGTTTCAAATATCCATAAAATGAATTGAAATAATGTTTTTTTCCTCGAAGGCTAATTGCAGATGTGCGCTTGTTAGTAGAACCCTATCAGAAGGTCCCATGTGGCACCCCTGCTGCCACCTACAACTTTTTTTGCACTCCAAATAAGGGCATAGCCTCCCTAGGGAGAATGATTGCGTAATCGGTCAATGACCTCTTTTTCCAAGGTCGATTTATTTGATGTTTCTATGTGTAATAACTCCGGAACGAAGGTTGCACATGCGCATTGAATTCTAACAGGAACAATGTTATTGATCTAGGGCTCGAGGGGGAAGTAAATTTCCGAGAACTTGATTGCGTAATCGATCGCGAATGTCATGGTTTCCAGAAATAGTATTTGTTGTTGTTGCTCTCGAGCCAAATGTTATGACTTTCCCGGAAACAGTTAGATCACGTGTTTCCTTCTCAGCCAATCAACGAGTCGGATGCATCCTCCTTCTCAGCCAATCAGAGGGCGGAAATATTAGAAAAAGAGGATTGCAGGTTGGACTAGTTTAGATTTTTAGTTTATTATTTTATTACTTATTTAGTTTAGATTTTTAGTTTATTCTAAGTTTATTTATTACCTTTATTTTAGTTTAGTTTTAGTTTGGTTTAGTTTAGATTTTAGTTTAGTTTTAGTTTAATGTTTAGTTTAGTGTTATAATTTATATTTTGTTTAGTTTTAGTTTAGTTTTAGTTTAGTTTTAGATTAGAGTTTTAGTTTAGCTACAGTTTGCTAAAGAGTTTTAGTTAGAGTTTTAATTTAGTAGCTTAGTTTCGTTTTAGTTTAGTTTTAGATTAGTGTTTATTTTTAGTTTAGAGTTTTAGTTAGTTTAGTTTAGTTTTAGATTAGTGTTTAGTTTTAGTTAGAGTATAGTTTAGTAGTTTAGAGATTAGAATTTATTTTTAGTTTAGTTTTAGTTAGTTCGGTTTTAGTTTAGTTTTAGATTAGTGTTTAGTTTTAGTTTAGTGTTTTAGTTAGTTTAGTTTAGTTTTAGATTAGTGTTTAGTTTTAGTTTAGAGATTAGAATTTATTTTTAGTTTAGTTTTAGTTAGTTTAGTTTTAGTTTGGTTTAGTTTAGATTTTAGTTTAGTTTTAGTTTAATGTTTAGTTTAGTGTTATAATTTATATTTTGTTTAGTTTTAGTTTAGTTTTAGTTTAGTTTTAGATTAGAGTTTTAGTTTAGCTACAGTTTGCTAAAGAGTTTTAGTTAGAGTTTTAATTTAGTAGCTTAGTTTGGTTTTAGTTTAGTTTTAGATTAGTGTTTAGTTTTAGTTAGTTTAGTTTAGTTTTAGATGAGTGTTTAGTTTTAGTTAGAGTTATAGTTTAGTAGTTTAGGAATTAGAATTTATTTCTAGTTTAGTTTTAGTTAGTTTAATTTTGGTTTAGTCTATATTTTTAGTTTGATTTTTAATTTACTTTTATTTTTTTTATTTAAGAGTTTTCGTTTTACATATGAGTTTTAGTTAGAGTTTTAATTTAGTAGCTTAGTTTGGTTTTAGTTTAGTTTAGTTTTAGATTAGTGTTTAGTTTTAGTTTAGAGTTTTAGTTTACTTTAAGTTTTTTTTAGTTAAGATTTTTCATTTTACATATGAGTTTTAGTTAGAGTTTTAATTTAGTAGCTTAGTTTGGTTTTAGTTTAGTTTTAGATTAGTGTTTAGTTTTAGTTTAGAGTTTTAGTTAGTTTAGTTTAGTTTTAGATTAGTGTTTAGTTTTAGTTAGAGTTATAGTTTAGTAGTTTAGAGATTAGAATTTATTTTAGTTTAGTTTTAGTTAGTTTAGTTTTAGTTTATTCTAGATTTTTAGTTTTATTTTTAGTTTACTTTTAGTTTAGTTTTAGATTAGAGTTTTAGTTTAGCTACAGTTTGCTAAAGAGTTTTAGTTAGAGTTTTAATTTAGTAGCTTAGTTTGGATTTAGTTTACTTTTAGATTAGTTTAGAGTTTTAGTTAGTTTAGTTTAGTTTTAGATTAGTGTTTAGTTTTAGTTAGAGTTATAGTTTAGTAGTTTAGAGATTAAAATTTATTTTAGTTTAGTTTTAGTTAGTTTAGTTTTAGTTTAGTCTAGATTTTTATTTTGAGTTTTAGTTTACTTTTAGTTTAGTTTAGACTAGAGTTTTAGTTTAGCTACAGTTTGCTAAAGAGTTTTAGTTAGAGTTTTAATTTAGTAGCTTAGTTTGGTTTTAGTTTAGTTTTAGATTAGTGTTTAGTTTTAGTTAGTTTAGTTTAGTTTTAGATTAGTGTTTAGTTTTAGTTAGTTATACTTTAGTAGTTTAGAGATTAGAATTTATTTTTAGTTTAGTTTTAGTTAGTTTAGTTTTAGTTTAGTCTAGATTTTTAGTTTTAGTTTACTTTTAGTTTAGTTTAGATTAGAGTTTTAGTTTAGCTACAGTTTGCTAAAGAGTTTTAGTTAGAGTTTTAATTTAGTAGCTTAGTTTAGTTTTAGATTAGTGTTTAGTTTTAGTTAGTTTAGTTTAGTTTTAGATTAGTGTTTAGTTTTAGTTAGTTATACTTTAGTAGTTTAGGGATTAGAATTTATTTCTAGTTTAGTTTTAGTTAGTTTAGTTTTAGTTTAGTCTAGATTTTTAGTTTGAGTTTTAGTTTACTTTTAGTTTAGTTTCAGATTAGAGTTTTAGTTTTACATATGAGTTTTAGTTAGAGTTTTAATTTAGTAGCTTAGTTTGGTTTTAGTTTAGTTTAGTTTTAGATTAGTGTTTAGTTTTAGTTTAGAGTTTTAGTTTACTTTAGTTTTTTTTTTAGTTACAGTTTGCTAAAGAGTTTTAGCTAGAGTTTTAATTTAGTAGCTTAGTTTGGTTTTAGTTTAGTTTTAGATTATTGTTTAGTTTTATTTTAGAGTTTTAGTTAGTTTAGTTTAGTTTTAGATTAGTGTTTAGTTTTAGTTAGAGTTATAGTTTAGTAGTTTAGAGATTAGAATTTATTTTTAGTTTAGTTTTAGCTGGTTTAGTTTTAGTTTAGTCTAGATTTTTAGTTTTAGTTTTAGTTTACTTTTAGTTTAGTTTAGATTAGAGTTTTAGTTTAGCTACAGTTTGCTAAAGAGTTTTAGTTAGAGTTTTAATTTAGTATCTTAGTTTGGTTTTAGTTTAGTTTTAGATTAGTGTTTAGTTTTAGTTAGTTATACTTTAGTAGTTTAGAGATTAGAATTTATTTTTAGTTTAGTTTTAGTTAGTTTAGTTTTAGTTTAGTCTAGATTTTTAGTTTTAGTTTACTTTTAGTTTAGTTTAGATTAGAGTTTTAGTTTAGCTACAGTTTGCTAAAGAGTTTTAGTTAGAGTTTTAATTTAGTAGCTTAGTTTGGTTTTAGTTTAGTTTTAGATTAGTGTTTAGTTTTAGTTAGTTTAGTTTAGTTTTAGATTAGTGTTTAGTTTTAGTTAGAGTTATACTTTAGTAGTTTATGGATTAGAATTTATTTATAGTTTAGTTTTAGTTAGTTTAGTTTTAGTTTAGTCTAGATTTTTAGTTTTAGTTTTAGTTTACTTTTAGTTTAGTTTAGATTAGAGTTTTAGTTTTACATATGAGTTTTAGTTAGAGTTTTAATTTAGTAGCTTAGTTTGGTTTTAGTTTAGTTTTAGATTAGTGTTTAGTTTTAGTTAGTTTAGTTTAGTTTTAGATTAGTGTTTAGTTTTAGTTAGTTATACTTTAGTAGTTTAGAGATTATAATTTATTTCTAGTTTAGTTTTAGTTAGTTTAGTTTTAGTTTAGTCTAGATTTTTAGTTTGAGTTTGAGTTTACTTTTAGTTTTTTTAGTTAAGAATTTTCGTTTTACAAATGAGTTTTAGTTAGAGTTTTAATTTAGTAGCTTAGTTTGGTTTTAGTTTAGTTTAGTTTTAGATTAGTGTTTAGTTTTAGTTTAGAGTGTTAGTTTACTTTAGTTTTTTTTTTTTAGTTACAGTTTGCTAAATAGTTTTAGCTAGAGTTTTAATTTAGTAGCTTAGTTTGGTTTTAGTTTAGTTTTAGATTAGTGTTTATTTTTAGTTTAGAGTTTTAGTTAGTTTAGTTTAGTTTTAGATTAGTGTTTAGTTTTAGTTAGAGTTATAGTTTAGTAGTTTAAAGATTAGAATTAATTTTTAGTTTAGTTTTAGTTACTTAAGTTTTAGTTTAGTCTAGTTTTCTAGTTTTAGTTTTAGTTTACTTTTAGTTTAGTTTAGATTAGAGTTTTAGTTTAGCTAAAGTTTGCTAAAGAGTTTTAGTTAGAGTTTTAATTTAGTTGCTTAGTTTGTTTTTAGTTTAGTTTTAGATTAGTGTTTAGTTTTAGTTTAGAGTTTTAGTTAGTTTAGTTTAGTCTAGATTTTTAGTTTAGTTTAGATTAGAGTTTTAGTTTACTTTTAGTTTTTTTAGTTAAGAGTTTTCGTTTTACATATGAGTTTTAGTTAGAGTTTTAATTTAGCAGTTTACTTTAGTTTAGTTTAGTTTTATTTTAATGTTCTAGTTTAGATTTTAGTATTGTTTAGTTTAGTTTATTTTTAGTTATGGTTTTGAAGTGCCTAAAGGGAAAATAAATGCCGTTGTTCGTGTAGTTTCTTCAGTGTCATAATGGCGACTAATAGTCTTTTCTACTGTTCACCGGAAGATATACTGTAATTTCATTGCTGAAAATGTCGGTGACTACACTTAGATACTCGGGCGTGCTCCGATTAATATGCAAAAAAATATAATGGGTGGTCTTGAGAGTTACCGGAGTTGCTGCTTGACATAGCAAGTTAAGGTTAACAGGGATGTGCGTCTGATGTAGATTATGTCGTGAGCGCTAAACACGGAAGACTTAGTATATGCTATAAACAGTGCTATAACCTTCTAGGGTTTGCATGCATTAGATCTTATGAAGCGGAGTGTGTAGAACTGAGGCAATGGAAATGTGTTCATGGTGGGAGCGAACAATGAACAATTTCAGTATATCCTGTGAGAACTGTTCAATGGTTTCAGCCAAATCATCAATAATCAGCCACGAGTTCGGTTCAATACTATTGAAAACATCAAGTCCTCGCATGAATTGTTGTGATATGGTTGTGGCTATAGCTTTTATTTGATTATAGGATTCCTGCCAGGGACAATATCACTATTAGATTTTTTTAGGCTTCTTCATAAGCATTTTATTGCACTTTTGAATTATTTTAGCTAAAGTTTTATTTTCCCTGACAGGGACTGCGCACAGAGACGCAATCTTACTGGCATTTCAACTTGATACTTGCTGCTGGGGACAACAGCCGGACTAAGACTAACTGTAAACCATATGTGTCCCATGAGTAGGTAGTAATTTTCCCATAGATCTATCTATTCAAGAACAAAAACAATATTTCATGGCAACATTTATTACAGCAATATTTGTTCAACATGACACTTGGTCAACATGAAAACTCTATTTGTTCAACATGAACAATGATAACACTTTTTGTCTTTAAAGACTTTTGTCCATCTACAGCACTTTTTGTACAACACTTTTCTGTACAATAACACTTTTCTATACAACAATATGAACACTTGTTCAACGTGACACTTGGTCAACATGAAAACTCTATTTGTTCAACATGAACAATGATAACACTTTTTGTCTTTAAACACTTTTGTCCAACACTTTTCTGTACAACACCTTTGTCCATCTACAACACTTTTCTATACAACACTTTTTGTACAACAACACTTTCTATACAACAACAAAAAATACACTTGGAACATGAACTAGCACAGTTGAACGTTATGAATTTAAAAATAGGATCCCCCCCCGGGCCGCGGGGCCGACGGCTGGCCGGCCACGGGCGGGACCCCCCACCCCCCTGGGTGGCCACGGTAAGGGATGCCCCCCTCCCCCCGGGAGCGGTGAGGGAAAAACAATCTGGATAGGCAAGGCTATGGGGTAGTTGAGGTTGGGTCAGTTGTACGTGAGTGAAGGGAGTGGACAGGGTGAGTGGGGAGTTCGGGTTAGGTGAGTTTATCACGACCAAGCTGATTAAAAGAGTGAATTAATTCAGACTGATTCAACGTATGATAGGGACTATGATAGCGAGCAGTCAAACATATTGAAGTAATTAGAATTGTTCGGATATATATAACATTGCATTCTACTCTAGTCTCACAGCATATTGTCTAAACTTTAGAGAGTTACTAGCAAGCACTTGGGCTCTCGGCACTAGGCTACTTTCTACACACTCTCTGTACATACTCATGTTGAAATTACTCTTTAAAAAGTATGTAGGTACCCCTTTACACACTTTCTTTTCGTTCCCACGCTGTGTTTCACCACAATAAAATTTAGGACCGGGGACCACCCCCCGGGATGTTAAATCGCTCCTCGTCTCTTATTTTAGTTTTAATAGTTGCCTGGGGGCTTGACGTTTCACCAACTTGGGGTAGAGCGATGGATTCCAGTTGGTGAAATCCATCCGCGAGCTGATGTGCACCCCTTTTCTAAATCACCCAATAAATCTTCAGTCCCATTTACCTTTAACAGCAGAGAATCTGTATCACCATAGTAAACTTGAACCTCCCCTCCCGTGGCCATTGCACCTTGCACACATTGTAAAAGAAAGACAACATGAGCTTCTTTGAATTTTCTAGTACTGAACTACCACCTGCAATATTCTTGTTCAGTACTACATTTTTCTTTTTCCTTTGTAGAAGAACCTTACAGGCATCTATGCTCGTGAATGATGTAAAATTAGGGTCGGCACTGATTCGTGCACACTCCCGAGGGTTAGTCACAAATTGACAGCGAGATCTATTGCGAAAGCTTTCACACATTTTGTCAAACACTGAATTTAGGATGAGCTTGTACAATTCCTTCTCCACCTTTGAATTTGCCTTAGAGCGTTTATCGACAAAAGTGTCGATAAACGTTTTCAAGTAGGGTCGCTGATTGAACTGTAGGACCCTGTGTATTTTGGTGATCTTGAAATCATTGCTCACCATCCAGTGCAAAATCACATGGTGAACATCGATATTATACTTAGGGTCCAAATCAGCAATCAGTTTCTGTTTAGAGGGAGTCCAATGCATCCCCATATCCTCAACCAATGACCGATTGTAGGGGCTCAGAGAGTCCCTGCTCACGGGCCGATTGATAAAGGGAAAGACAAACTCTTTGACTGAGTCCTGAAGCGCCAGCGGAATGTGACCATCAACTTCAAAGAACCATCCTTTTGGCCCATTGTCCTCAACGGTGGTAATGTCGGGAAACTCACAAGGATTCTCAAGCCATTGATAGTTCCCAAACGGCAAAGAGTAGTATGACATTGCCGAGGGGTACAATGAGTTCATGTCCAAGTACACTGCATTTGACTTTGCACCAGTGCTTTGTCCACTTGGATCGGTTGATAAGACACGGTCCCCATGAAAAACATACCCTCCCCGCATTAAACACTCTACAAAAAGGTGCTGATCTGCATCGGTGATTAAGCCTATTTCCCCCATTATAAATTATTATATTAACTAGATTATGTACGAAGTCGTGTAATTTTAGGAAAGAATCTTTAACACAACCAACATATATTTTTTGTCCGCGTTCTTGAAGACTATATATAGCAAAGTACATACATCCATGGCCGAGTACTGTCTACACGCCTCCCAACCATTTTTACAATTCCCATTGGCCCGCACAGTCGTTGAACTCACATACTTAGCGACTGGACATACACGGTGTTTTAGTGAGTTGTAAAAGTATTCAAGTAGCAGCAGTTTGACCTCGCTTAGGCGAGCGCCAGAGCAGTAATAGTCGTATGCGTATATACCTTTGCAGGTCAATAGGTCATACATTTCAATGTCTGGAAAGTGATGTTTAAGCAAGGGAAATCTATCAAAATTGTCACTTTTTTGCACTTGAATCAATTGACTAAATGCCTTGGGGAAGAAACTAAAGGAGTCTAAAAACCTGATTTTATTCCAGCACGTATACTCATTATCCACTGCCTGCCATTTCAGCTCAAGAAGCAATCACTTCTCAGCTGATGTGGGAATAATTTTGTAGATATATTAACTATTTACCCATGGACAATCTACTCCCCTTCCCTCCCTATGCATACGTGCCAGTGCCGGTCAAATAAATTTTAAATCATAATTGGAATTATGAATAAAAAAGGGGATAAAAAACTGCTGGCTAACATTTAAATTACACGATTGATGCGCAACCCCCCTAACTTTACTACCCCCCGAGGATATTTCCTGCCAAAACTGGTCATGATCTCTGACTTTCCCCTCCCCCCTCTTGTCCCGTTAGCCACCTTAACCCACTTTGCGAAATCCCTCGTACATACCTAACCAACTTTTTCATTTTTAATATTGAGACGATCCACTGAAGACAGAACCATTGGATAAAGTGAATTTCTCAAACGGGAAATAGCGTCATTAGCCGAACGAATCAGTTTAGTCATCGCCTTGACCATGCACTCCAGCTCATCCAATGTTTCTAATATTTCTAACAACCGCATGGTGTTAGAACTATCTCTTTGCGCGTGGGCGTAGGACACTGCAATAGCCTGATGTTCTTTGACTCGGTTTGGAAATTGGGGGTCGTTCACCTCCATCAGCTTAGCTTCACAGTCCAAAGATATTTTGTCGCACTGGAGAAGGGTATTCTGAAAATTTTTAAAACGTAGAATTGCCTTATTCCCTGAAACCGTTTCCACTGTCTGGTAGCCATGTCGACTACAATGCCTCATGTGATTTCGCAGCTTTAATTGACTCCAAAATCTGGAGAGGCATGTTGGACAGTAGAAACATACCCCCTTCTGCTTAGCCTCCCCCAGACCTCTACTAATGTCAGTGATTGGGTTAAAATGACCGATTGTGTTCGGTTCACTAGGTGGTGTGTATAGCAACCAAACCCAGTGTTTAACCAAATCAACTGAGGGACACCTTACAGGGAAAACCACCCCCTTCTTTTTAGAACGAGTTCCATCTTCAAATTCAGTCTCATATTGAACTACGGTAACGCCGATATTCAAATGAGCATTAGCCCTTTCAAACATGTCAATGCATCTTAGCGTTACTGGGTATTTTCCTTCTAAGCATTAAAAATCTACAACTGGGAAATCGGAACCGTTCTTCCCATGTATAGCCCAGTAATCTAAATTCGTCTTGATAGCGTCCTGAGTTAGAGGCTCGTATGCCGAGATGAGGTAAGCATATCGGAAACACTTTTGACCTGTTTCAAAACAGATCCGCTGGACACCACTACTACCTACTAGATCTAGATTATAATTTAAAACAGTATCCCTCTCATAAACAGGCCCCCCTCTTAAATTGAACTCTGTCTTAATTTTGCATATATTGACACTTAAATTTTCAATGAATAAAACTACTAAGCCACTCCCACTTTCATTATAGTTCTTAAGATGCGTTATAATTTGATCTACCCAATCTAAGAAAGCTCCCTCAAAATTTTCTAAATTTGAATAAACCAAACGCATCTCGGAATGTACAAAATGATAATAAAACTCGCTTTTTCCCTCATTCAAATAAAACACTTTTAGAACAATGGAAACCTTGATTGAATCCCTCCCTCCCCACAGTTAAATTTGATTCTCCAGAAGTACACAAATTTTATCTACATGTACATGCACAATTTCTATGGGGTCAAAAACAAATTTTCCCTCCATTAGTGACTTAAAGGGATCACCAAACGTTGCAGTGAAAACTACTATATTAATTAACAGTCTGTTGGATAACTCATAATCGTGGAGAGTTGTACCCTCCTCTCCCTCTTGTAGAGGACCCCCGCCTCCCAGCTGTTCAACAAGATCTGTCGAATGTTCCCCTTAATGTGGTCGAAGTCAAGTCGATGGGGTATCGAAGGTTGCTTGGTCCCCTGTTAATTCCCGTGTAAAATCATTTAAAATTTGCAAAGTATTTGGACCCAAGTCTCCTTGCTCATCAGCGCTATTATATACATTAAGAAAAACATCAATAAACTCATCAATATTATCAGGTACATCAATGATACTGTGCCAGACATTGTCCTGAATCTCCGCTGGCGGTGTTAGAATTGGTTCTTCCTCTTCTTCACTGGACGGAGAGTAGGGGACCAATCCAACCTATAAATGAAAAAATAGCTTATTTTCAAAGTGTTCAAATCACCCCTACTGCTTTTAAAATTTGAATTATTATTTAAAGTCAGCGCTTAGTAGTAGTAGTAGTAGTAGTAGTATGAACATAGTAGCATTTGGTTAATTCAACTGAAAGAAAATCCAATTTAATATAAGATTAATACAATCTAAAACACTGCTTTACATGAAAGGTTGCAATTTGATTTTGTTCAAAAAAAAATAGCTTATTTTCAAAGTGTTCAAATCATCCCTACTAATTTTATTTATTTTTTATTTTTTTTTCGGCGCTTTTCGAAGCCACAGCGCATCCCGTGGCGCTTCCCTGGTCCGTGGCGCATCCTGTGGCGCTTCCCTGGCTCATGATACATCCATGTGACGCTTCTCCTGCCTGAGGTGCATCTCTGTGGCGCTTCTCTGGCCCGTGACACATCCCTGTGGCGCGTCTATGGCCCGTGACACATCCCGGCGACACTTCTCGGGCCCGCAGCGCTTCCCGCGATGCTTCTCGGGCCCGTGGCGCATCCCTGACCCGCGGCGCTTCCCCCAACGCTTCCCTGGCTCGTGGCGCATCCCTGTGACGCTTCCCCGTCCCGTGGCACATCCCTGTGGCGCTTCTCGGGCCCGCATCGCTTCCAGCGATGCTTCTCGAGCCCGTGGCGCTTGCCTGACCAGTGGCGCTTCTTGGGCCTCGCAGCACTTCCCTCGGCGCTTCCCACATCGCTTCCTCGGCCCCACCACATGCATCCCTGCCCCCCTTTACACAATGTCCGCCAAAAACCGTATTGTTAGACGACCTAAGACCAAGTTTCTCTCTAATTCCGTTCTACATGTTTGGTGAACTCCTCATTAGCTCACAATTATTGTAGGCCAGCGCGCTAGTGTTCCGATGTCCAAGCCTGAACTACAGACGAGGAAACAGTACAATTAAAGGCTGTAAACCGTTAACTCAGTATATTGTCAACAATGTTTCCCCATCACTAAAATATTGGCAAGGCTTTGTAAGATTGAAGGCTATTTTAAAATATCCTTGCACAAATTACGGGATCCATATGTGACAAATAGATAAATGTGAATAATCTCTCAGTTCCTTCTCTTGAAACTTTGTGATAATCAATTGTGAAAAATAGGGGATTTTGAGTTTCAAATAGTGAGCATTAATTGAAATTACCCATGAAAAATATTCGCTTATGAGATAGCAGCGAAGAGATAGGGGGGAATGCATAGAAAATAGCAAAGATTAGAAAAAATAGCATTTTGAGTTTCAAAGGCGGTGATTATTAATAGAAATTACCTAAAAATATTCGCTTATGAGATATCGAAGCGATAGCAAAGATTAGAAAAGAGCAGTTTCTTATGCAAAAAATTATATTTAGATATCTCCGAGGGAGGGGGGGCAGAGAAATTTAAAACAATGGGTCTGGGATTATAGAGAAAATAACATTTTTTTAATATCTCTGAGACAAACTTTTACAGTGTTGAAAAATAGTGAAAAAGAAAAGACTAAAAAACATTGGAAGAAATAGAAAGGTAGGAAAAAATGCTTACATTTGCATATCCCGGCTGCACTTGGGCACCCGAAGGACCATGTAGTGTATGCTGGAGGGCCACTTCCTGACCTTTCATAAGTGAGGAAGCTCTTGAAGGCCCAGGCAACGTATGATGGAAGGTGGACGGGCCGGCGGCGCTATGTTCTTGCGCGACTGGGCCGGCTATTTCACGATCGTGCATAGCTTCGGCAGGGTTCACCATATTATAAGAAGCCGCCCACTCTCTCTTTAACTTTCTGCCAGGCTTCATTGGGGCTGGCACTGATGGGGCTGCCTCGCCCTCTCTGGCTTTCTTGGAAGGAGGGGGGCACGCATTCTTCATAATTGGCCTTAAAAAGAAGAGAAAAAATTAGTATCTAAATAATTTGCACCTTTTTTACATAAAGAAAGTTATTGACTACAATTTTGTTTAGAAAAGTATCGCATTTTAGTAAAGCAAAAAACCAGTATTCTCTCCCCCTAAATTTAGGAAAATTAACCAAACCTATTTCTACCCTATCATTGAGTTAATCATATGTTTTATTCAAGCGAAAGCCATATCTTACTATCCTTTATTCAATGTTATAGCTAAAATCACTAAATGATGAAGAAGCAATTAAGGTAAGAAACAATTATCTTTTCTATTTTGTCACTATTAAAAGTGCTAACCCCCCCCCCCAGCAAAAAATCCTGGATTCACGCTCCCCTCCCGGGGATATAACAGAAACGTTATCGAAAGAAAGCTTGAAAAAAAATTAAAAACATGCCTATAGACGCAACGCATTTATTTACACATTAGTTTTCTTGTCAAAGGGTATACATATCTACACAACGAATCACCCCTCTTACTTCTCATGCGAAGAAATAGTTTGTTTTCATTTTAAAATGATGGCTATAGAATTGAGGCATTGCCCCCTCCCCCTTTCGCCAATGTCCTAAATATATTGTTAGATCTTAATTTGAAAATAACGAGATTTCACCGGCTCTCTGATAAATACAAGGTTAATATACTGCAATCTCTTTTTGCTTAAAACTGTTTAATTTGACAGAAGAATAGTTCCATTGACTTGACCACGTTTGTAAACAAAACCGGAAAAAGGGTGACAAAGTAATTATATGCTTGCAGAAATGTATTGTCAAGTTAGCGGCTTAATAGCGAAGGGTGTCACAGAGAAAGAATAAATTTGAGAAAATGTATTTCTTTTTGCGGTGGTTAGCTTTCGATGGTAAAAGAATATATTTTCGTTTTCATTGCAAAGTGATGTTTGTATTAGAGTGGTGGGGGGGGGATTTAGCTGGAAATATAGAGGGAAGGAATTTATCAAAATGGTATTTCTTTGTGCGAGCATTTGGGGTTGAAAGACAAGGGGGGCGGGCGGCGCATATTGTTAGACCCTAATTCGAAAATAACTTGTTTCTCTACTTCTATACAGGTTGCATAGGCCTAGCTTAATTGTCTGCATGAAACCGTTTTAATTTGATAGGAGAAAAACATCCCATTTTGATCTGAGAAACCTTTTACAGGAAGTGCTTTAAAAAGGGTCACAGCTAATTATATGCCTCGCGCTGGAGCATTATGTCAAAACCAGAGCGATATTTTCATTAAAAATTGACAGAAGTCAGTGATCGCTTTAGCTGGAAATATTGAAGGAAGGAATTTAAAGAAATGGTATTTCTTTTTGCGAGAATTTGATTGTAAAACAATGGTGGGGGGGTAAAAAGAATATATTTTATGTTTTCCATTGATTATAATGATGTTTGTAAGGTTTGGGGGGGGGGTTAGGTTTTGAGGGTAAAAGAAAATATTTTATGTATTTAATTTTGACGGAGAAACAGTTCCTTTTGACTTTGGCTGCCGCGCTCGTAAACACATAGGAAAAGGGGTGACAGCTAATTTTAACCTCGCGTAGAGCATTATGTCAAAACCAGAGCGACATTTTCATTAAAAATTGACAGAAGTCAGTGATCGCTTTAGCTGCAAATATAGAAGGAAGGAATTTAACGAAATGGTATTTCTTTTTGCGAGAATTTGGGATTGTAAAACAATGGCGGGAGGGTAAAAAGAATATATTTTATGTTTTCCATTGATTATAATGATGTTTGTAAAGGTTTCGGGGGGGATTTGGGGTAAAGGAATATATTTACGTTTTAGCTGAATATACTGGAGGATATCCAAGGAAAATTCGTTTGAAAATAAAAAATGTACTTACATTGCAAATTGAAGTTGACATGGCTTCTAATTCATCAAATTTATCCATTGTTGTTTCAATTGTGTCACAATACTTTCTGATAATTGAATTACATTGCATGCCCGTTATATACGAAATCTCAAGGGTGAATTGTTATGTAACGGTGAAACTATATGTAACCAGCCCTCTGATTGGCTGAGAAGGAGGATGTATCCGACTCGCTGATTGGCTGAGAAGGAAACACGTGATCTAACTGTTTCTGGGGAAGTCATAACATTTGGCTCGAGAGCAACAATAGCAAATACTATTTCTGGACACCATGACACTCACGATCGATTACGCAATCAAGTTCTCAGAAATTCACTTCCCCCTCGAGTCCTAGATCAATAACATTGTTCCCGTTAGAATTCAATGCGCATGTGCAACCTTCGTTCCGGAGTTATTACACATAGAAACATCAAATAAATCCACCTTGGAAAAAGAGGTCATTGACCGATTACGCAATCATTCTCCCTAGGGAGGCTATGCCCTTATTTGGAGTGCAAAAAAAGTTGTAGGTGGCAGCAGGGGTGCCACATGGGACCTTCTGATAGGGTTCTACTCTTGTTGTTTTTTATATTTTTTTTACAGGGGCCATCAGTTCGAGTCAGTGGTGTAAAACATTGGTCAAGGAAATCTAATGGAATATCCCCCCCCCTCCCAACGTGAAACCCTTACTGACAACTATAGTACATGACACCAGATCACCCCTTTTGATCGAGAGCGCGTCCACTAGGCGTACGCTAGAAGGCTCCTTTTTTCTCGTTGTTAATTTAAATATGAAGGAGTCGAACTCTATATCAGAGCCAATCAAATTTAAAATTGAATGTGCTCCTTATTCCAAATTAGCGAGCAATAGTTTAAGTCAAGAAAGTGTCCAAAAATAATTAAATAATCATATATAATTAATAATCAATAATTAAATAATCAATAAATAATCATAAGAAAGTATTTTGCATCGTCCACCATTCGTACATCAGAAGGTTTTCAAATCTGAAGTACATTTACTTGTATAAAGTAAGTGACTTTCCAGGTACGAATGCACAACCGTTCAGCATTACTTCCTCCGTAAATGGGAAGCTCAATGTATCTTTTTTGAAACTTCTAAACTGATTTGCTATCTCAGAATTTATAACCGATAGCATCTTGATCCTCCATGGGGCAAAACCGTAGTCCGGTGACAGAAAAGGACAGAAAACTTCCGTTTAGGGTAAACTCGCAAGGTCTCTTTTGGGTGGAGTTGAGCCATAGAAAATTCCTTCCCATTTTATGAAAATTTGCCCTCTTTTCTTTTACTATACGCATAATAAGTTTTGTATTTTAAGGTACACTCCCTCAATGCTGTATCTAGGGGTTATTTTCGAGTTGTATATTTGCTCGCCATTTATTGTGTAAAATTTAAAATGTACACCCTTTTGAAAATTAAACAGAAGTGTTTCAAACATCAAGCAACGTCTCCTTGAATTTGAAATTCAGAAGGAAAACCTCCTAACATCTGAAAAGAGGCTTGAAGAGAAGCAGATTCTATATCAGTATGAATACAATAAATATTCATGATATGACATTTAGCAAAAAATGTGTACATAAATGAAAACTCATTTCAAAACCAAAGTAAAATTAATTTATATTTTACTGCCAAAACTAATTCGTTTGATACGAAAAAGATGAAACTTTCCTTCAAATAACAAATATCAATATACAAAAAAAACAACCATGAAAATGAAACTTGTATTGTAAGCTATTTTCTACAGGTTATCGTCACGTAGTTCACAAAGTTTGTTTAAGTGTTCGTTCTTTGAACATTATGGTTTTCCAGCTTTTCAACACAATTTCTCTTTTCATTACTGATACTCCTAAAAGCACTGAAACTTTAAAACAGTATTATCTCATGTCATCTTAAGAATTTTCTTATTTTTTTATTTTTTTTTTTTTCTTGTTGAGACTCCAATTAAGTAAAAGTCTCCTTGGTGCCTTATGAACGTCTAGAACCACCGTTGGTGGAACGAACATGCTCCTTTCTTGACGCCTTCCTTCAAAAATACTTTATTCACAAGGGAAGTCTTTTCCTATTACCTTCCCCTCGTAAGTTTATATGGAACCCCACTCCAATTTAGAGCTGAAAGGAATAATTTCTCAAGAGATGAAAGTTGACTGCTGTTTTTTCCTCACCTGATTTTTTCTGTTGCTTCTTGAGAAATGGGTGCGCTCTCTAATGGACTTTTAATTTAAGATCAAACAACTGTTGTACAAGTAACATAATTGAAAGTGGTTGACAGAAAGTAAAGAGAAATTTTCACTATTAGTTACACTGGGAAATTTACTCACATTTTTAAAAGCAACTAACAATATAAATTAAATTAGGAAACATAATTATGTAAATCCAATTTCAGAAGTATCAGATAAAAAATCCTTCGGTGTATGGAACCACAAACAATCGCTTGGGGGAGTGGGGCTATAGCTGAAAAAGCAGTAAAAAAAATGTACAGCAGTTAGAAGTATTAAACTCATGAAGTCCTCTGACTCGTCAATAGTAATAACACACAGCTGTAAGCTGATGTAGAATAAGTTTGATTTTGAAGAGCTTCTAGTTTAGCACATGAAATTTTGACAAAATTACGCTACTGCTTATCTTTCCTTAACTTTTCTTCTTAAAAATTCCAGGAAATATCTTGATTTTTTTATTTCAATTTACCATCAGCACAATCATTAAAATCAAATGCTAATTGTCAATTTAGCAACATGAAAGTCAACAGAATAGTGTCAATCAATAGTTCAACTACTACAGAAAGAGTTAATCAGCTTCCACTTACCATGAACTGTGAGAACAGCAGAAGATGTTTCCCTTGAACCAGCAACATTGAAAGCTATGCATTGGTATCTTCCAGAGTCGCGAGTTTCAATATAGTCAATGTGTAAGCCAATTTGATCTACCCAGTACCTAAAACATTTTTTTGGGTACTATTTTAAGATGAAGTGTTTAGTATTTAAGCAAGACATTGATAAAAAAGGTTATACGCGTCAAAAAGATCTCATAAAATATCTAGAACTCTTATGCTATTATTCGATTGTATCCTTCTTAAATTGTTTGTTCAAGCATTAATAGGAATATTTATGTCAATTTTTTCTTCTTTTTTTTTCTAAAATCAAATTGAAGTTTCGGTCTGAAATTCGAAAAATTCCTACGTAAATATTCTTTTATTTAAACTGATGTGAATGCACCTACATAATTTTATGCTTTCAACAACCTAATTTTTTTTTTCTTGATGTCTAACGTTATTGTTGAATCCAGTTAATTGTACCAATATCACTTTTTTGTAAAAAGAAAAATATTATTATTCTTAGAATTAAATATTCTGAGTTATAATTTACTTTTTTTAAATTCATGTAATGTCAATTATGAGTTGAGCTTTAAGGCCTTATAAAACAGTTAAAACCTCATAAAACACTATTTATTGATTACCTAAGTAATGCCTACTTGAGAAGTCTAAATTTTAATGCAGCCTGTTTTATGCTTATTTTAAAATTTCTAGCGCAGATGGTGCTAGTAATTTTCAGTCCCTGTAAACCCATGTTAATAAATCAAGAGTTTTATGTCTCATCAGTTTCCAATACTCTCTTCCTAGAATCATTTTAACAATGAATTTCTAACTTATGCCCCGAAATATGGTTCCTCAAAAACAGCTTTTCTCAATTTATATCGGTTATTTCTCGTTTTCTGGGTTATTTAATTATATATCTGTTTTTCTTGTTTGTCATACGTTCAGGTCCATTAGTTCTTGAGCTAAGGCAGATACTCTACTTTGTTGACCTGAGTAAATACATTGTCTTTTGACTTGAATCACTACTTCCACGTCTATCAGTCTCTCAGGAGCTTGAAGTTACCTAAACATTTAGACATATTTAAGACAAAATATGTTTATACCTTCTCTGCCCCCTACTTTAAGTTAAAATCATTGGTTGACAAGCTTGCCCCATCCCCGCAAGAAACTATTATAGTTCGGCTGTTTCAGACTTGACAATCATTAAAATCTGGTTAACTAATTAGCAAGATCAACAGGTAAGTTTTGACTTTTAGAAGAGTATTGAAAAGATGAAAAATTTTGCCACGCATGAGGCCACAGTAATACTAGGATAATACTAGCATTTACTAATCAATTTTATGTGACTAGTAATCACTAATGATTGGTTAACGCTCTCCAACATGTAAGAATTCTTCAAATACAGCATTGTTTATCGATATAAGGTACTGCAAATGGCCATCTAAATATCCTTAGCGAATGTAGTGGCGATTCCCAGAGGGTCTGGAGCTAGTCCCTTGTTCTTCCCACGATCTGGCAGTTCTACATGCAGAGTTTTCTAATCCACTTGGATGGTCAAGTTGTGCTACCACTCATTTTGCTTACAAGAGCCTTTTTCAGCTTTGAAAATACACTTATTTTATATTTCTTTTGGGATTGGAATCCCAATCTTTTGGGATTGACGGGATCAGTGCACTCCATCTAAAAAGTGGTGGGCCCGCTCTCTTTAGTCATGTAACCCTCCTAATGCAGATTATCCTCATTCAGAGTATTGTCCCAACCACTTTCTCAATTGGAGATCTTACGCCAGTTCCTAAAAAAGGAAAAGTTACCATGCAATGCTCCTCTTTCCGTCCAATCACGGTTGCTACCACTCTCTGCAAGTTATTTGAACTTTTATTCGTAGATGAGTTTGAAAAACTGTGTTGTAGTCCACCAAGACAATTCGGTTTCCAACGCGGCATTGGTTGTATGGACGCGCTCCATGTCGTTGCATATGCACTCCTGGATGCACACAAATCAGGAAAAAGTCTAGCGATCGGGGGCTTAGACCTGCAGAGAGCGTTTGATTCATTGATTCATGGGCTTATGTTGCTAAACTCAGCTAAAAGAGGAGTGAACTAAAATATCATCCGGGCTTTCCGTGATATTTATTCTCACCTTCGCGTGTGACTCAAGCTCCCTCCCGATAAAGGCCTTCCGCCAGCCCCACGGTCAGCTTTGATACCAGTCCATAAGGGTGCCCGTCAGGGAGCAGTTTTATCCCCCCATTTCTTCAATAACTACATTATTGAACCTCAAGACAGCTGTCCTTCATCATGCATTCTCAGTTCCATTGACATCTCCCTAGTGTGCTATGCCAATGACACCCTGAATCTCAGTCGGACGCTTAACCGCCTTTCAGAAATATTTTCATGTCTGCAGTCCAACTACGAGAAAGTCGGTCTGAGATTTAACTCCCAAAAGTCGGAAGTTTTGCTTTATAATTGAAAGAATGACCCTCCTACTAATATCCCACTAGGTGATTGTTCAGTAAAACCAGTTGATAAAATAGTATATCTAGGGCTTCCACTAGGTTCCTCATTACAGTATACCCGTTCCCTCCTGATCTCACATCTTGAACGGCGAATATCCAGCTCCTATGCTTTGATCGTTAAATCCACTCTGAGATTTAACCGTCCACTACTTGCAAGTATTTACAACGCTACCGCTCTGCCACATATATTATATGTAACCCCTGTCTGGAATTTATTGGAAAACCGTGAAAAGCCTAAAATCCGCTCTATATTTTTCCGTTTTGCAAAGTACCTACTAAAATTGCAACCTTGGACAAAAAATAGTTTTCTGATTCGGCGCTATAACCTAGCGGACCCAAATCTAGCTGTTCAGACCCTTATTAGCCGGAAAAAAACAAAACCAGCAATTCTAAAGCACGAGTGGGCAAGTTTGTTGGTTTAATTTTCCCTTTTGTTTCCCTTTTTATTTATTTCTTTCTTCTTTTTTTTTCTTTTTTTTTCTCCTTTCAAAAGTTGTTGTCTTTATTGCTATTTTCGAAGAAGTTATTGTTTCTGTTGTAATCTTTTATTATGATATCTTTAAGTTTACACTTTTCGTACTATTTTGTATACTATTTAAGAAGTTGTTGCTTTTGTTGTTATTATTATCGTTTTGTTCCCTCTTTTCGTATTTTTGTATACTCTGTCATTGTACATTTATTGTATACGACGGGTTTTCAATATATATTATATTATTATATTATTATTATATTTCACTTTCTAAATTTGGACAAGGGGCACGAAGTAAAAAGAGATAATACTAAATTTTATCTTTATGCAAACAATTCCCAGCACTATCTAGTATTACCAAACAAAACGATAAAGTCAGTTGTAAGATATTATAAACTTTATTTTATCTGTATTCTTATTTCAAATGGGCCGATGGTAAGAAGAATCACTTCAGCAAAAGGGGCAATCTAGGTATATCGATGCTGTTTGTTTTTTTACACTATCCTAGGCCATGTTCTACACACTAAAAAGCCCTAGCTATTTTTTTTGCCATTCTACTGTGTGACACTGCACTGTTACTAACGCTGTTGGTTTATAGGTCCTTCTGAACCTACTTTAAAGTGCCAAGAGCTCTCTTATCACTTTCTAATAAATTTAAATGATAGATTATTTCATATTTATATCATTCTTCACTTTTATAGAAGAAAATTTCACTCTATTCATTCGATTTTGAAAGTAATGAATCCTAATAAAAATCAATTCCCTACGTATCAACGGATATTGCACTACACAAAAAAGGCACACTGAAGACTCTCAGACAGTTGAAAGTGTTCTCCAGAACAAGGAAACATATCATTGTCAATATTATTCCCTGAGAATCTTTCAAGAAGTGTGCTTGAAAATAGCATCTTTCCTAATTCGATAGATACAAGATACGGAGATTGATTGATGGAATCGGCAGATAGATACGACAATTGGTAACTTAGAAAAAGCCCATGTGCTTGTCAGTTGGTATTAGTGGTTCTAAAACTGAAACACATCCTAGTATTTCCAGTATCAATTAAATAAGTTATGAAATGGCTCATAGGTTTATTGGGGTCCCAATAGACCCAAACACCGTTTGCCATCGGCTGACTGTATCAAAGAAAAATAGGGAAGGAAATGAAAAAGGAAAAAGAAGCCCCGAAAACCATTTAAAAGCGAGCCTTGGGACTCTCGTTCGAAAAAAAAAATATGGGGACGAGATAAGTTATAACCATTTGCAATGATTTTAAATTGATGGACTAGATGTGACGTTTCCTGGTATAAAAGAGTTAAAAGAGTTGCTTTGGCTGATTGTAGAGGTAAATCACAGTTTATATAATTATCCAGTATGATCTTTCCCTATCTCACCCATTATAAAAACCCGGACCGAGGTGCGAGTGCTCCAGAGAACGTTTTTGCAGATATGAACATAAGCGGCATTAGATCTTTTCACGGGTAGACAAAGAATATTCACTTACGGAACAAGTACTGACAAAACCACTTAGCCGGCTCAACCAATAAGTGGACAATAAGTGCAGAAATAAGTGTGAGGAGCTTTTTGTTCGCACCGAGAATGAAGAGCCAGAAATCATCTGCGGTAAACTTACTGGATAATTATATAAACTGTGAGGTAAATAAAGCGAGAAGAAAAGCCTATTTCTGTATGGAACTGGAAAAAATAAATAGTATTATTCAGAATTTTGATAAATTTGAAGAATGTGTTTTGATTTTAGTTGGTCTCTAATCATGGAAAAAAAAACTCGTAACAGCCTGAAAAGGATATTGTCATGAGTAAGCCCATACTCCTCCCCAGCCAACCATAGAATTAAAATGGTACCATCTTAGTTTAGATTCAGTGAAATTAGATATTAGTAGAGATGACCCTATTGATCGTGACATGACCACGTGGTCATGTCAGCATTTTTAATACTGACGGGGCACCAAATAAGGGCATAGCCTCCCTAGGGAGAACACGTGGTTACGTAATCGGTCAATGACCTCTTTTTCCAAGGTCGATTTATTTGATGTTTGTATGTGTAATAGCTCCGGGGCGAAGGTTGCACATGCGCATTGAATTCTAACGGGAACAATGTTATTGATCTAGGACTCGAGGGGGAAGTGAATGTCCGAGAAATTGATTGTGTAATCAAAGTGTGTCAACAACAACAACATCGGCCTTGACATTCACTGAGAGCGTGCACTTACAACAACAACAACATCGACCTTGGAACACCTGTGCTGTCGACCTCAATTCACCTATCATGAATCAATAATTCCCCTTAGAAACAACAAATTAATTTCCCCTTTCTTGACAGATCAATCAATCAATGACATCATCTGTCAGACTTTAAAAATTTTCGCCTAGAAACATTTCTCCAGGAGTAGATCCATATCATTAATTTCTTTGCCTCGGGAACAGTTCTTTTGGTCGAACTCCAAAGGATATTAATAACCAAAGGCCATGGAAACAATTAGGCAAGAAACATCTTAGCGATGAATTGTTTTAGCGCGCGAAAAGGTTTCTTATTAATTTGAAATGCGTTAGCGCAGAGATGCCAATAACAAAGGAATACGCTGAATTTACGTTTAGGGATTATTTGGGCGAAACTGTTTTAGACGGGTTACGGAACTATTTCGGCGAAACAGATAGAGACATTTTAAAAGAAGATTTTTGAAGAGATTTTAGAAGAGAATTTAATGGTGAAACTCTGTGGTCGTTATAATACACAAGTTTCATTTGAACAGTGTTTTGAGGTCCTCTAACCCAACTCCAATGGGTTCCGATCCTCCTACCCCACCCCCGAAGGAAGCCCCCGGTCCTCAACGGCCCCCCAAGCTCCCAAAGGCCCACCTCCGGTCCCCAAAGGTCCCCCGGGCCCCCAACTGCCCCCCCCAGACCCTCAAAGGCCCCCCAAGCTCCCAAAGGGTCACTGGCGCCCCAAAGGCCCACCCAGACCCCCAAATGCCATCCCCGGGCCCCCCAAAGGCCCATCGAGCTCCCAAAGGACCAACGGGGTCCCAAAGGCCCTCCACGCCGGTCCCCAAATGTCCCCCCAGGCACCCCAAAGGCCACTCCCGGCGCCCCAAAGGCCCACCCAGACCCCCAAATGCCATCCCCGGACCCCAAAGCACATCCCCCGGTCCCCAACGGTCCCCCCGAGCTCCCAACGGACCACCGACCCTCAAGGGACCCACAGACCCTCAAAGGCTCTTCCCGAGCACCCGTCTTTCGTTGATGTGTGTTGTCTGAAACCTATGATTTGGGATGTGTAGTTTGCTACTTCAGGCTTTTCTGAGCTAAGGTTTCCTAGTATTTCCTAGGTGAATTTTGTCTGAAACCAATAGTTTGGGATGAGTAGTTTGCTATTTCAGGCTTTTATGAGCTAGGTTTCTTAGCCTTTCGTTGGGGTGTGTTGAGTGAAACTGATGATTTGGGATATCTAGTTTGCTATTTTTGACTTTTCTGAGTTGGATTTCTTAGTCTTTCATAGGTGTGTGGTGTCTGAAACCAATGATTTGGGATGTGTAGTTTGCTATTTTCGACTTTTCTGAGCTGGATTTCTTAGTCTTTCATAGGTATGTATTGTCAGAAAATTATGATTTGGGGTGTATAGTTTGCTATTTCAGACTTTTCTGAGCGAAGGTTCTCTAGTATTTCTTTGGTGAATGATGACCGAAACCAATAGTCTGGGATGTATAGTTTTCTATTTTTGACTTTTCTGAGCTTGGTTTCTTAGTCTTTCGTTGGTGTGTGTTGACTGAAACCGATGATTTGGGATATGTAGTTTGCTATTTTTGACTTTTCTGAGCTAGATTTCTTAGTCTTTCATAGGTGTGTTTTGTATGAAACCTATGATTTGAGGTGGGTGGATTGCTACTTTTGACTTTTCTGAGCTGGATTTCTGAGCCTTTCATAGGTGTTTGTTGTCTGAAACCTATAGTTTGGGGTGACTAGTTTGCTATTTTTGACTTTTCTGAGCTAGGTTTCTTAGCCGTTCATAGGTGAGTGTTGTCTGAAACCTATGATTTGGGATATGTAATTTGCTATTTCCGACTTTTCATAACCGGATTTCTTAGTCTTTCATAGGTGTGTGATGTCTGAAACCAATGATTTGGGGTGTGTGGGTTGCTATTTTTTTTAATTTTCTGAGCTGGATTTCTTAGCCATTCGTAGGTGTGTGTTGACTGAAACCTATGATTTGGGGTGGTTAATTTTCTATTTTTGACTTTTCTTAGCTCGATTTCTTAGCCTATCATATGTGTGTCCTTTCAGAAAATTATGATTTGGGAGGTGTAGTTTGCTTTTTGGACTTTTCAGAGCTAGGATTCTTAATCACTCATAGGTGTTTGTTGTCTGAAACTTCGAGTTTGGGATGAGTAGTTGGCTATTTCAGACTTTTCTGAGCTAAGGTTTCTTAGTATTACGTAGGTGAATGCTGTCTGAAACTTATGATTTGCGATATGTAAATTACTATTTCGGGCTTTTCTGAGTTGGATTTCTTAGTCTTTCATATGTGTGTAGTGTCTGAAACCTAAGATTTGGGATGTGTAGTTTGCTATTTTCGACTTTTCTGAGCTAGGTTTCTTAGCCTTTCATAGGTATGTGTTGTCAGAACAGTATGATTTGGGATGTGTAGTTTGCTATTTCAGGCTGTTCTGAGCTAAGGTTTTCTAGTATTTCGTAGGTGAATGTTGTCTGAAACCAATAGTTTGGGATGTGTAATTTGCTATTTCCGACTTTTCATAGCCGGATTACTTAGTCTTTCGTAGGTGTGTGGTGGCTGAAACCTATGATTTGGGATGTGTGGGTTGCTATTTCAGGCTGTTCTGAGTTGGATTTCTTAGTCTATCATAGGTGTGTAGTGTCTGAAACCGATGATTTGGAGTGGGTGGATTGCTAATTTTGACCTTTCTGAGCTGGATTTCTGAGGATTTCCTAGGTGTTTTTTGGCTGAAACATATAGTTTGAGATTACTAGTTTGATTTTTTTGACTTTTTTGTCCGAAGTCTCCTGGCCATTCAGATGTTAGTGCTGCCTGACACATCTGAGGAGGGTTGTTCCATTTGGTCTTGGTGACCTGTCATACCTAGTTATCTTTGTCTCAAATCTGTGCGTGATGTCTAAAAGCTCCGAGTTGGGGGTGTGTGGGCTGAAATTTTTTGTATCTTCTGATCAGGATTTCATAGACATTTGTAGGTGTCTATTGACTAAAACCTCTGATTTGGGAAGGTTAATTTGCTAATTTTGACATTTCTGAGCTAGATTTCTTAGAATTTCATATGTGTGTCATTTCATAACATTATAATTTGTGAATCGCACAAAAACTTACACATTCAAACTAAAAATTAAATTCACACAAAAAATTACAATCACACAAAAAATTACACACACACAACCAGAAACACACCCACAAAAAATAAAACCAAACAAGAAAGACAAAACAAAACCAAAAGAAAACAAAAGAGCGAACAAAAAAACTTACACGCACCAACACACACACACACACAAAAAAACTTACACAAGAACACAAAAAAACTCAGACAAACACTCACAAAAACTAACACACACAAACACTCACAAAACTAAAAAATACAAACACTAAAAATTACACACACACTACAAAACTCAAACAAAAAAAAAATAACACAAGCACACTAAAACTTACACACACACACAAAATCGAACACAAACACACACACCCCAAAACTTACACACACGCACACACACACACACACTCACACACACACACACACACACAAAAACTGAAACCTATGATTGGGATGAGTGGTTTGCTATTTTTGTCATTTCTGAGCTAGATTTCTTAGCCGTTCATAGGTGTGTGTTGTCTGAAACTTATGATTTGGGATGTATAGTTTGCTATTTGAACTTTTCAGAGCTAAGATTCTTAGTCCATCATAGGCGTTTGTTGTCTGAAACTTCTAGTTAGGGATGAGTAGTTTCGATATTTCAGGCTTTTCTGAGCTAAGGTTTCTTAGTCTTTCATAGGTGAATGATGTCTGAAACCTATGATTTGGGATATGTGAATTACTATTTCGGGCTTTTCTGAGTGGGATTTCTTAGTCTTTCATAGGTGTGTGTTGACTGAAACCTATGATTTGGGATGAGTGGATTGCTACTTTTGACTTTTCATAACCGGATTTCTTAGTCTTTCGTAGGTGTGTGTTGTCTGAAACCTATGATTTGGGATGTATGGATTGCTACTTTTGACTTTTCTGAGCTGAATTTCTTAGCCTTTCATAGGTGTTTGTTGTCTGAAACCTATAGTTTGGGATGACTAGTTTGCTATTTTTGACTTTTCTGAGCTACGTTTCTTAGCCGTTCATAGGTAAGTTTTGTCTGAAACCTTGTATTTTGGTTTTGTTCATTAATATTTAGGTCTTTTCTAAGATTGATTTCTTAGTCTTATGTATGGGTGTGTTTTCCGAAACATCTGATTATGCTGGATGGATTGCTCCTTTGGACTTTTCTGAGCTGGATTTCATTGACTTTCATAGGTGTTTGTTGTCTGAAACCTATAGTTTGGGATGACTAGTTTGCTATTTTTGACTTTTCTGAGCTAGATTTCATAGCCTTTCATAGGTGTGTCCTTTCACAAAATTATGATTTGGGATATGTAAATTACTATTTCGGGCGTTTCTGAGTTGGATTTCTTAGTCTTTCATAGGTATGTGTTGTCTGAAACCTATGATTTGGGATGTGTGGGTTGCTATTTTTTTACTTTTCCGAGCTGGATTTCTTAGCCGTTCATAGGTGAGTGCTGACTGAAAATTATGATTTGGGATGGTTAATTTGCTATTTCTAGCTTTTATGAGCTAGATTTCTTAGCCTTTCATAGGGGTATGTTGTCAGAAAATTACGATTTGGGATGTGTGGTTTGCTATTTGAACTTTTCAGAGCTAGGATTCTTAGTCCATCATAGGTGTTTGTTGTCTGAAACCAATAGTTTGGGATGACTAGTTTGCTACTTCAGACTTTTCTGAGCTAGATTTCTTAGCCGCTCATAGGAGTATGTTGTCTGAAACTTAGGATTTGGGATATGTAAATTACGTTTTCGGGCTTTTCTGAGTTGGACACTTCTAAACTTTTCCACACACGAAAACTTACACACAAAAACGTCTAAACTTAAACACAGAAAATATGATAGACACAAAAACTTACACACACACACACACACACACAAAAACTTAAACACGCATTCAAAAACTAACACAAAAACTCAAAATAAAACAATAACACACTACCAAATAAGAACACAAAAACTACCACAAACACACAAACATACACACACGCACCAAAACTAAAACTCAAAAACTAAAACTAACTCAAGCACAATAAAAAATTCTCGAATATACACACACAAAAATACAAAAAAAAAACATACACATCTACACGAAAACTTACATGCACATAAAAACTAACATGCACATAGAAACTTACACAAACTCACAAAATCTTACACTCAAACACAAAAACTTACACACACACACAAAAACTTACACACACACACAAAAACTTAGACAAAAACACAAACAAAAACTGACACACACACACAATATAACATACACACACACACACGAAAACTTACACACCCACTACAAAACAAACACACATAGAAACTTACACACACACACACAAAAAAACTTACACATGCACACTAACACTTACAATCACACAAAAAATTTCATGCACACAAAAAATTACACACACACACACACACACACACACACACAAAAACACAAAAACAAAAACACACACACCCTATATCTTACACACAAACACGCAATATATTACACACACGCACTAACACTTACACACACACACACACACACACACTCAAACACAAACTTACACATGCACACGAAAACTTACATGCACACAAAAACTAACAATCTCACAAAAAATTACAAACACACACACACACCCACAAAACTTACACAACACACGCACAAACAAAATAAAAAACACTAAAAAATAAAAAAAACTGAAAAAAAAAAAAAACAAAAAAAAATACACACACACACACACACACACACACACAAAAAAAAAAACTAACAAAAGAACAAAAAAAAACAAAAAAAAAAAAAAGCAACCAAACTTAAACAAAAACCAAACAAAAACAACACACACAAAACTTACACACACACAAAAACTCAAACTAACACACACACCCAAAAACAAAAACAAAAACAAACTTACAAAAAAACAAAAAAAAACACAAACACAAACAAACACAAACACACACACACAAAAACTACACACACACAAACACACATACACACACTCTTAAACAAACACACACACACTCTTACAAACACACACACACTAAGAGACAAACAAACTAATACACACAAAAAACCAAAAACAATTAACCAACAAAGAAAAAAAAAAAATTAACAATAAAACATACATGCACACAAAAACTTACACACACACACACACACACAAACTTACACACACTCACAAACACATACACACACAAAAACTTACACACAAACACAAAAATACACACACACACACACACACACACACACACACACACACAAACAAACACAATCACACGAACACTAACAAGCACACAAACACACACACACACACACACACACACACACACGAAAAATAACACACATAGACTAAAAAAATTAAACACACACAGTCATAGACACATAAACAATTACACACACACACACACACACAAAAACTAACACATACTCGCAAAAAATTAAAAGAACTCAAAAACTAAAATGCAAACACAAACATAAAAACACGCACAAAAAAATGCACAAACACGTACAAAAACTTACACACACACACACGAAAACTTACGCAAACACACACGAAAACTTACGCACACACACGAAAACTTACGCACACACACCAAAACTTACACACACACAAAAACTTACACACACTTACCATATCACAGCAATACTACATTGTCTTAATTTTTCGAAGTTCATTTTGAATTTCTGTCATGAAATGCAAGAGTTGGAAAATTGGGGTCTTAGTCCACCAACCCGAATGGTGGAAATCCACTAACTCAGTATTGGGGTCCCAGTCCACCAGCATGAACGGTGAAAATTCACTAGCTCAGAATTAGGGTCTTAGTCCACCTGCCCGAATGGGGAAAATCCACGCGCTAACGATTGGGGTCTCCGCCTACCTGTATTATTGTTTTAAACTCTCTTCCTCAGTTAGATTTTTCGAACAGTTAAGTAGCGCTCCTGATAAGTTAGCATATCCTTTTCCTGTGAGTATTTTACGGTTAGGGTAGATATATGTCGGTTATGTAAAGCTGGGTTAGGTTAGCCCATGTACGCTTCACGTAGGTTAGCTTCGGTTAGGTGAGAGACAGGAGCAAATTTAGGTGTATGATTAGGTTAGGGTAGGATAGATTAAGTTAGGATAGGTTAAGTTTGGTTAGGCTAGGTTAGCCTACGTACGCGCGCGAACGTAGGCTAACCTAGCCTAACCTAACTTAACCTAACCTAACTTAATCTAACCTAACCTAACCTAATCATACACCTAACTTTTTGCCTGTCTCTCACCTAACCTATGCTAACCTAAGTGAAGCATATATGGGCTAACCTAACCCAGATTACCCTAACCGAACTTAATCTAGCCTTACCTAACAATACTCGCCGGAAAAGGATATCTTAACTTATCAGTAACACACCTGAACATGTGAAATCCTCTAACTTAGCCAGAGAATTTTCAACGTTCAGCCAGGTGGACTGAGACCCCAATAGTGAGCGAGTGGATTTTCACCATTCAGGCTGGTGGAATAAGACCCTAATTCTGAGCTAGTGAATGTTCACCGTTCAGGCTGGTGAACTGGGACCCCAAGACTGAGCTAGTTGATGTCCACCATTCGGGCTGGCTGACTAAAACCCCGATTGTCCAGCTCTTGCATGTCATGACTGAAATTCAAAATGAAATTTGAAAAATCAAGAGACTATAACGGTGAGATGGTAAGTGTGTAAGTTTTTGTGTGTGTGTATTTGTTGGCGTGTGTGTGTGTGTGTATTTTTTCGTGTGTGTGAGGAAATGTTATTGTTTGTGTTTGCGTGTAAGTGTTTGTGTGTGTGTGTATGTTTTTGTGTGTGTGTGTATTTGTTTGGGATTTTATTATTGTTCTTGCTTTTATTATTTTTTTTTCAATTTTGTGTTTGATTTTTTCTGTTTTTTTTTGTGTGTGTGTGTGTGTGTATGTTTTTGTGTGTCTAATCGTGTTTTTGTTTAATATATTTAGTGTGTATGTGTAAGTTCTCGTGTGTGTGTGTGTGTGTGTGTGTGTGTGTAAGTTTTTGAGTGCATGTAATTTATAGTGTGCCTTTTTAAGTTTGTGTGTGTGTGTGTGTGTGTGTGTGTGTGTGTGTGTGTGTAAGTTTTTGTGTGTGTGTATGTTTTTGTGTGTGTGTAAGTTTTTGTGTGTGTGTGTCATTTTGTGTGTGTGTGTGTGTGTGTAATTGTGTTTGTGCATTCATTTTCGTTTGTTATCTTAAGTTTTTTAATTTGTGTTTATGTTTTTGTGTGTGTGTGTGTGTAAGTTTTTGTGTGTGTAAGCTTTTGTGTGTGGGTGTTAGTTTTTGTGTGTGTTTGTAAGTTTGTGTTTGTTTTTGTGTTTGTGTGTAAGTTTTGTGTGTGTGTGTGTGTATGTGTGTGTGTGTTTGTGTGTTTGTGTGTGTGTATGTGTAAGTTTTTGTGTGTGTTAGTTTTGGGGTGTGTTTGTTTGTTTTGTAGTGTGTTTGTGTGTAATTTTTTTGTGTGTGTGTGTGTGTGTGTGTGTGTGTAAGTGTTTTTGCGTTTGTGTGTGAGTTTTTTTTTGTTTTCATTTGTAATTTTTTTATTGTTTGTGTTTGTTTGTTTGTATTTTTGTATGTGGGTGTTTTGGCTGTCTTTTGGGTTTGTTCGTGCGTGTGTGTGCGTATTGGTATGAGTTTTGTATTTGTGTGTGTTTACGTGTGTGTTTTTGTGTACGTGTAATTTTTTGTGTGCATGTATGTTTTCATGTGAATGTGTAAGTTTGTGTGTGTGTGTGTTTGGGAAAGTTATTGTGTGTGTGTAAGTTTTTGAGTGTGGTTGCGTATGTGTGGGTGAGTGTGTGTGTGTTTGTTTGTGTGTGTTTGTGTGTTTGTGTTTGTGTGTGTGTGTATGTTTTTGTGTGAATGTTAGTTTTTGTGTTCTTGTATGTTTTCGTGTTCTTGTGTTAGTTTTTTTGTGTGTGTGTGTAAGTGTCTGTGTGTGTTAGTTTTGGCGTGTGTGTTTAAGTGTTCTTGTGTGTGTGTGTAATTTTTCTTTTGTGTGTGTGTGTCATTTTTCGTGTGTCTGTGTAAGTTTTAGTGTGTGTGTGTTAGTTTGTGTATGTGAGTGTAAGATTTTGTGAGTGTGTGTAAGTTTTTGTGTTAATGTTATTTTTTATGTTCATGTATGTTTTAGTGTGCTTGTTTTTGTTTTTTGTTTGTATTTGTGTGTGTGTGTGTGTGCGTAAGTTTTCGTGTGTTTGTGTAAGTTTTTGTGTGTGTGTGTAAGTTTTTGTGAGTGTGTGTAAGTTTTAGTGTGTGTGTAAGTTTTTGTGTACATGTTAGGTTTTGTGTGAATGTTAGTTTTTGCGTGTGGGTGTAAGTTTTTGCGTGTGGGTTTAATTTTTTGTGTTTGTGTGTGTGTGTAAGTTTTTGTGTGTCTAAGATTTTGTGTGTGTCAGTTTTGACGTTTGTGTGTGTAAGTTTTCGTGTATGGAAAAATTTAGAAGTGTCCAACTCAGAAAAGACCGAAAACATAATTTACATATCCCAAATCCTAAGTTTCAGACAACACACTCCAATGAGCGGCTAATAAATCTAGCTCAGAAAAGTCTGAAGTAGCAAACTAGTCATCCTAAACTATTGGTTTCAGACAACAAACACCTCTGATGGACTAAGAATCCTAGCTCTGAAAAGTTCAAATAGCAAACCACACATCCCAAATCGTAATTTTCTGACAACAAACCCCTATGAAAGGCTAAGAAATCTAGCTCATAAAAGCTAGAAATAGCAAATTAACCATCCCAAATCATAATTTTCAGTCAGAACTCATCTATGAACGGCTAAGAAATCCAGCTCGGAAAAGTAAGAAAATAGAAACCCACACATCCCAAATCATAGGTTTCAGACACCACATACCTATGAAAGACTAAGAAATCCAACTCAGGAGCGCCCGAAATAGTAATTTACGTATCCCAAATCATAATTTTGTGAAAGGACACACCTATGAAAGTCTATTAAATCTAGCTCAGAAAAGTCAAAAATAGCAAACTAGTCATCCCAAACTATAGGTTTCAGAAAACAAACAACTATGAAAGTCAATGAAATACAGCTCAGAAAAGTCAACAATAGAAGTCCATCAATCATCCAACTAGGTTTCGGACAACAAACCCATACATAAGACGAAGAAATATATATAAGAAAAGACATAAAGATTAATGTACAAAACCCAAATCCTAGTTTTCAGACAACACGATCCTATGCAAGGCTAAGAAACATAGCTCAGAAAAGTCAAAACTAGCAAAATAGTCATCACAAACTATAGGTTTCAGACAACAAATATCTATGAAATGCTAAGAAAGACGTCTCAGAAAAGTCAAAATTATCAATCACCACATCCCAAATCAGAGGTGTAAGACAACACACAACTAAGAAAGACTAAGAACTACTGTTATGAAAAGTCAAGAGTAGCAAACCTACCCATCACAAATCTTCGGTTTAAGTCAAAACCCTCCTCTGAAAGACTATGAAATCCCACTCAGAAAAGCCCGAAATAGTAATTTACATATCCCAAATCATAGGTTTCAGACATCATTCACCTATGAAAGACTAAGAAACCTTAGCTCAGAAAAGCCTGAAATAGCGAAACTACTCATCCCAAACTAGAATTTTCAGACATCAAACGCATATGATGGAATATGGATCTTAGCTCTTAAATGTACAAATATAAATCTATCCAGCCCAAAGAATAATTTTCAGACAACAAACACCTCTGATTGTCTAATAAATATAGCTCATAAATTACAAAAATATCAACCCACACATCCCAATCAGAGTGTTCAGTTTTTGTGTGTGTGTGTGTGTGTGTGTGTAAGTTTGTGTGTGTGTGTTTGTGTGTTATTGTTTTCGTGTGTGTGTAAGTTTTCGTGTGTGTGTGTGTGTGTGTGTAATTTTTAGTGTAGGTGTGTTGTCTCTGAAAAAAAGTATTTATTTTAATCTCTGAATCGTCAATGTATTAATTTGTATTGCTTTTGTTTTTCTGTTTTTAAAAATGCTTTTTAAACGGTACCAGGACCACTCCCCCACAAATAAGAGGTTTAACACATCAAACACCTACTAAAGACAAAGAAATCTGGTTATGAAAAGTCGGAAATAGCACAGTTCATATCCCAAATCATAGGTTTCAGACCACACTCTCCTAAGAACGGCGCAGAAAACAAGCACAAAACATTAAAAGATAGCAATCTAGTCATCCCAAACTTTATGTTTCAGACACCAATCACATATGAAAGTCTAATAAATCAAGCTCGGACATGTCAAAGTAAGCACTTCACAAACCCCAAATTATAGTTTTCAGACAATAAACACATATGTAAGACTAAAAAATCCAACTCAGAAAGGCCGGAAATAGCAACCCACACATCCAAAATCATAAGTTTCAGACACCACACACCAACGAAAAACTAAGAAATCCGGTTATGAAAAGTCAAAAATAGCAAACTACACATCCCAAACTATTGTTTTCAGACAATATTCACCTACGAAATACTAGAAAACCTTAGCTCAGAAAATCCTGAAATAGAAAACTACACATGCAAAACCGTAATTTTCTGACAAAACATACCTATGAAAGGCTAAGAAACCTAGCTCAGAAAAGTCGAAAATATCAAACTAAACATCCTAAATCATAGGTTTCATACACTAAATACCAATGAAAAGACTAAAAAATACAACTCAGAAAAGACAGAACTATTATTTTAAATATAACAAATCATACGTTTCAGACAGCCTACACATAAGAAATACTAGTAAACCTTAGATCAGAACATGATTAAATCGAAACCTATTCATCCTAAACACTATGTTTTTGACGGAAAAAACATATGATTGAATAGAATCCTATAGAATCCTTTCTATGAAATGTCCAAAGAGCAAACTCCACCTACCAAATAATAATTATGTGAAAGGAAAAACATATGAGAGGCTCTGAAATATAGCTCTGAATAGTCAAAAATATCGAATTAACCATCCCAAATCATAGGTTTCAGTAAACACACACCTATGAAGGGCTAAGAAATCCAGCTCAGAAAATTCAAAAAAAATAGCCACCCACACACCCCATATCAGAGTTTTCAGACACCACACACCTAATAAAGAATCAATTATCATTTTATTAAGATTAGTATATCTCAAACTACAGATACATAATTATATTTTTCTGAAAACACTCACATATTAACTTCTAAGAAAACTATCTAAGAACACTCAAAAATAGCAAACTATTAATCCAAAACTTTAAGTTTCAGACAACAAACAACTATGAATGTCTAAGAAATCAAGCTAATAAAAGTCAAAAGTAGAAAACCACACACCCAAATCAAAGGTTTCATACAACACACACCAATGAAAGACTAAGAAATCCAGATCAGAAAATGCAAAAATAGCACACTGCAAATACCACATCATCGGGTTCAGTCAACACACACCTACGAAAGACTAACAAATCCAGCTCAGAAAAGTCAAAAAATAGCAAACTATTCATCCCAAACTATTGGTTTCAGTCAACAGTCAACTACGAAATACTAGAAAACCTTAGTTCAGAAAAGCCTGAAATAGCAAACTATACACCCCAAATCATAATTTTCTGACAATGCATACCTATGAAAGGCTAAGAAATCCAGCTCAGAAAAGCCGAAAATAGCAAACTGCACATCCCAAATCAGAGGTATCAGACACCACAAACATATGAAAGAATAAGAAATCCAACTCATGAAAGACAAAATAGCAAACTACAGCTCCCACATCATCTGTTTCACTCAACACACACCACGGACAGGCCAAGAAACCTAGCTCATAAAAGCCTGAAATAGCAAACTACTCATCCCAAACTATTGGTTTCAGTCAACATTCACCTAGGAAATACTAGGAAACCTTAGCTCAGAAAAGCCCGAAGTAGCAAACTACACATCCCAAATCCTAGGTTTCAGACAATACACATCACCGAAAGAGGGGTGCTCGGGGAGAGCCTTTGTGGGTCTGTGGGCCCCTTGTGGGTGGGTGGTCCTTTGGGAGCTCTGGGAGGAACTTTTGAGACCGGCGGAAGGGCTTTGGGGGTCCGGAGATGGCATTTGGAGGTCTGGGTGGGCCTTTGGGGGTCTGGGGGCACTTGAGGACCGATTGGTCCTTTGGGAGCCCAGTGGACCTTTGGGGGCCGGGGGAGGGCCTTTGGGGGTCGGGGGGCCCGGGGGGCGCCGGGAGGACAATTGGAGACCGGTGGAAGGCCTTTGGGAACCTGGTGGTCTTTTGGGAACTTGTGGGGCCTGGGGGGGGCCCGGGGATGGCCGTTGAGGGCCTGGAGTGGGCCTTTGGGGGCGTCGGTGGCCCTTTGGGAGCTTGGGGGACCTTTGAGTGTCCGGGGGGCAGTTGGGGGCCTGGGGGACATTTGGGGACCGGTGGAGGGCCTTTGGGAGCTTGGGGGGCCTTTGAGGACCGGGGGCTTCCTTCGGGGTTGGGGTAGGAGGATTGGAACCCTTTGGGGTTGGGTTAGAGGACCTCACAACACTGTTCAAATGAAACTTGTGTATTATAACGACCACAGAGTTTCACCTTTAAATTCTCTTCTAAAATCTCTTCAAAAATCTTCTTTCAAAATGTCTCTATCTGTTTCGCCAAAATAGTTCCATAACCCGTCTAAAATGGTTTCGCCCAAATAATCCCTACACGCAAATTCAGCGTGTTCCTGTGTTATTGGTATCTCTGCGCTAATGCATTTCAAATTAATAAGAACCCTGATTCCCGCGCTAAAACAATTCATCGCTAAGATGTTTCTTGCCTAATTGTTTCCATGGCCTGTGGTTATTAATATCCTTTGGAGTTCGACCAGTAGAACTATTCCCGAGGCAAAGACATTAATGATTTGGATCTATTCCTGGAGAAACGTTTCTAGGCGAAAATTTTTAAAGTCTGACAGATGATGTCATTGATTTATTGATCTGTCAAGAAAAGGGAAATTAATTTGTTGTTTCTAAGGGGAATTATTGATTCACGATAGGTGAATTGAGGTCGACAGCACAGATGTTCCACGGTCGATGTTGTTGTTGTTGTAAGTGCACGCTCTCAGCGAACGTCAAGGTCGTTGTTGTTGTTGTTGACATACTTTGATTACGCAATCAATCTCTCGGAAAGTCACTTCCCCCTCGAGTCCCAGATCAATAACATTGTCCCCGTTAGAATTCAATGCACATGTGCAACCTTCGCCCCGGAGTTATAAAACATAGAAACAACAAATAAATCAATCTTGGAAAAAGAGGTCATTGACCGATTACGCAACCATTCTCCCTAGGGAGGCTATGCCCGTATTCGGTGCCCCGTCAGTATTAAAAATGCTGACATGACCACGTGGTCATGTCACGATCAATAGGGTCATCTCTACTGATATTTGTTGATTTTTGAACCAATTGTTGTTTCTTATTGAGTATTGTTGACTAACTACGTTTCAGACTGCTCATGGCAATGTACCTGTTCACTAAGTAAAGAGTGATGCTCTTAAAAGAAACTAAAATTATTTGGACTTAATGTTGATAGCAACATAAATATAAAAAGAATCCACTTATATGTTGACCCAACTTTATAAAACGTATTGAGTTTAATGCTACTCATTCTGAATTATTAGCATAAAAGTATGTTCGTAAATTTAGAGAAGGGTGAAACACCCCTTAAAAGAGTTAAAAAATGAAGTTGAAAATCTCATGATTGGTATCAACATGCCTGAGAGTCCTAAAGTAGAGATATAACCAATTTACAAAAGAACATATTTATTTATCTTAAACTTAGTAGTTGTTTTTTTGCAGGAGTATTCGTAACAAACCAGTGGTTGTAAAAATTAAGGTAGGAATAACTTGAAGTAGTTTCGAAGTTTGAGTTATTTTATTTATTTTTTTTGTGTGGGCCAAAAAAATATGATCGTGCCAAATAAAAGTGCCGATTTCTTCTACTTTATGCCGAAAAATGATGGCTTTCCATCCGAACTCGACATCCGAATGTCGAGTTCCATCCGACTGTCGAGATCATCCAAACTCGACAGAAGAATTTTCTGAGACTACCATTATTTTCAGAACCATGAAAAAGCTAAATTAAGATCCTCCCAGTTTCAGAGACCATACTACTCTGTAGTGTGGCCTCGTACCCTAAATATTACAATAACTATTATGGAGAGCAACTTTAACATAAGCTGAGAATTGTTTTATATTATAAGAAGTCAAATCTAAAATGACTGCAAATGAAGAAATGAAATCTTCAAGGAACAGAAATTATAATGAATAATTCAGCCAAACTTCGAAACAAACATAAAGAACAAACGAAAAGGCTAGAGGGTTCCTTGAGCCAACTATGGCGCAAATAAAATACTATTTTTAGGATGCGTACTGAAAGTTATGATTCTCAATTATATATAATTATTTTCTTGAAGACCTACCTACGCTGTACCCTCCAATTATACTGAATAGAAATCTTGCATATTTCGATTATGTGTCCTCGGGTAAGAATTAACTTCGGTGAATATTCAACACTGTGTATGGAGTAAATGTTCGATATGTTTGATTCGAACCTTCCATTTTGCAGCATTAGTCTCAGATTTATAATAAAAGACGTGAGATATTTTTAGATACCTATTATAATCGACAAGCTCTGAAGCTCTTAACTGTAAACAAAAATAGAAATCAAATACATTTCACGAAGTCTCCACTTAGTATATTTAATTTAGGATAGGCTGTAACCAATATTCTCAAAAATTCTCAAATACCAAGTCTAGTGAAAAGCAAACAGTTTTTGTAAAACATTTACTTAATGTGTTTCGATTTCAGACTTCCGAGCTACAATTTTAACCTCAGCTTTTTGACCAAAAACATCAGTTCTCAAAAACTTGCATTGCAACAGCACCCATGAGCTGATATATGAAGCTACTATAATCAGAAATGTTTCTACTGAACGGAATGCTGGGAATTTCTGTATATTCCCCCTGAACGGACACGTTTTTGTGTTTTATTATCATTTGTTTATTTTCTTTCCAGGAGTTTCACAGTTAGGAAATATAAAGGTGTCAAATATATTGATTTTTGGTGTTCAAAATTAAATTAAAAATATTGAATAACAAATGTTTATTCGATTTTCCTAATCTTAGTTTTAAAGTTTTATTTTGAATAAACTACTTTGATAATGCGCTACTTTTTATAAACACTGAGTCTAAAGCATTAAATATTTTGGTGTTTGATAACCAAGCTCAGAACTGTTGATAGCGTTAGTCGAATACTTCAGCATTGCTCAACAGAACTGAATGCTGGGAGTTTATATTTTAGTTTTTGTAAGTAGGCTATTGTTTTGTGTATTTTTTGTAATTACTTACCTTTTTCTTTTTTATATAGCCTACTTTTACTTTAGTTGACATACTTTTTCTATTGCCTTTAGAAAAATTTGTGTATCTGAGCTTCATTAAATAATAAAAAAAAACAAGTTTTTTCAACTGAAAGTAAGGAGCAACATTAAAACATAAAACGAACAGAAATTATTGTGTATATGAGGGGGTTGCCCACTCCTCAACACCTCACTCTTCACGCTAGAGTTTTTCGGCGCTTAAAATAAGTTACTTATTGTTCTAATTAAACAACCCTTGTGTTTCAGTACTTCAGTACCATACTTTTTAAAGAATTGGGACAAAATTCAAACTTCAGTGTAAAGAGCGAGGTGTTGAGGAGGGGGTAACCCCCTTCATATACGTAATAATTTCTGCTCGTTTTAATTTAATGTTGCTCCTTACTTTCAGTTGAAAATAATCTTTTTTCATATTTAATTTCTGATCGTTTTTTAAATGATGCCAGGATATCTGGGTCCTCTTCCACGAAAAAATCCCCTTTCTCACAGAAACATCCTCTGGACAATTCAATTCTTGCAAAAATTTACCTCGGAAAGTTACCCTTTACACCTCCACACGTAAAATTGAATCAATAAAGATAAAGCAAGACAGTTAAAGAAATTTCGTGTAGGAAGTCTGGCAAATTCACCCAGTGTAAAATTTTCCCTGAAAAGTTGACCCCCTGGAAAATTCCCTCTCCATGGAAACTCTCCCCGTACAAAATCCTCCCAGCAGAAAATTTGTCCTCCCCCTCCCCACCAAAAAAATGTATACATACTTCCCAATAACAAATACTATACGTAAACAATGGGCAAATTTTATAACTTAAAAAGAGGAGACTGCCCCTATTATATAAAGAAAAATCGGTTCAAATAATTTTCAAATCTATTCCTTGCTTTCAGTTCAAAAACACTTCTTTTTATTTAGTTTTTGATTGTTTTCAAAAATCATATCCAGGCCTAACCAACACATAATTTGAGGTACCGGTCCCTTAAATTCCTGGTTAATTGCTTCTAAAATCTCTAAATAAATAATTGTACGTGGATTAATGCCGTCCTACGTTAAATTTACGATTTGTAATTTTTGATAAAATTTGAATATACTTAAAAAATTGGCAATAAACAGTAATTCTTGTAAAAAGTCCTTGTTAGTATTACTACTGAAGATTTTCGGTTGGAGGAAAAGGAGTATTATTGTTTGTATGGATGGAAATTCTGTGTGACTTTTGATCTCCTCCATAACTGAATCCATTACAACCTCTACAATAGGATTTTCGTATCGATAAATACATTTCTTACATTTGTTTAAATACATTGAAGTACTTCATATAAATAGAAAAAGAAAAATATTACCATTTAAAATTGCTAAAAACTAAGCTCCTAGTGGTATTTGCCACCCCAAAGAAATTTCCTGGTGGGGCTGATGATGCTCTGCCTTGCCTTTTCCACTTCTGTACTGGTAAATATGGGAATGTAATATTTTAGCTGTATAGAGAAACATTTTAATTAATTCCTGTTCTCCCCTACCTCTTTCAACATTTATCTGAAGCCTCATAAAGATTACGCAGTTTGTCCATTAAAATGTAATTTTTTAGGAATCTACCCTACCCGCACCTAAACAATGACTCACCTCCACTCATTATAGCAGATGCGCAATTACAGATCACCAAACGTAGCCTAATTTCATTACAAAATAAAGCGAATCGCCTTGGTTGAATCCAGTATTGCCACCGTGTGGCGTTACTTCTTTTGCAACTAGGAAGCCTAAAACATACTTATTGATACTTTTAAATCAATTAGCTTCTCAGAATTTTAAATTCATTCCGAATTCGTCCTCTTTGGGGCAAAGTCATAGTTTGGTGCCCTGAAATCGCAGAAAACTAGACTTTCTCATGGTCCAATCTGTATGGTAACTTAAAAAAGAGCTTTAACTTTACGTTTGAATGAGTTCCCTCCCAATTATCTTGGATCTACAGTTTGATACAATCACCCCTGGGAAAAAAAATTAAACACAAAAACAAATCAACATGCATCAACGATGTTTCTTCTGAAAAAAAAATACAAAATTCCATATTCTGAAGATTGGAGCTTGAAAGTCTCTATGGCAGGGCTCTCTGATATGGTGAATCTAATAAAGGAATTTTCAATAAGATCGCTTGCTTTTTTGGGTGTGTATCCCCTTTTTTCAAAAATCAGGAACATTTTCTCAAATTTTTTGTTTTGGATGGGTAACAATAAACAGAAAGAAATTTAATATATTTAGATGGATAAAAAACCAATACTGCCGGTGAAGCAATTGTCATGAAAATTCCATTTTCAGTTTTGGTGAACATTGGCCCTTACTTCCGGTTTTTTATCAAAAACTATTCCTTAAGATTCTCTTGTGACAAAATTTTTTTTGAACCTGTTCATTTTATTTAGTTGAATAGGACAATAAAAAGAAAGAGGGTCAATTTGACAGCTCGATATTAAGTTTAAATTATGTTTTTCTTTCGCTATTCTATTTTTATTTTAATGTCTGAATATATAAGAGATTTAAGTTCGAGGGGGAAAATTGTCCTGTTATCAAAGAGGTATAAAACCAAAATACACGGCCGTTATAAAATCAAAATGTGGCATCTATGCAGGCAGGATAATTTTTTAGTATCTCTACTCCATCTGTAAACTATTATAAGGCGTAGGAAATTGCATAGACAAGTCTACTTCTGTTATAACCTACGGAAACAATAAATTTTTCTATAAGTTTGATTTGACTTTGATTTTATTTTCAGATTAAACATAGTAATAATTAAGTATATTCTTGATTAAACAAATTGATCCCTTTACCTGGAATCCTTGTCGTTTAAAATTTACTGTATTTTGTTTCATGTTGCATGCAATTTAATTGCTCTTTTTTATTTGAGGTTTTTTCCTAAAGGCATTTAAAAACAAACTTATTCCTACAATAAAATCCGAAAATATATTCGCTGTCACCCACCCATCACTGCGTCTTCGTCTACCTCCCCGCCTCCTGCGGGGAGGTATATATCTATGTTTGGAGGTATCTATGTTTTCGTCTACCTCCCCGCCTCCTGAAAAATTTTCTGCAGGCGCCCTTGTATCTGAGTCTTTGTTTACCGACTGGCTGATATTTGTAAAAAGCTTCCTCTTATTAGTAATAGTGTTCCTAGTACCTATTAAATAAAAAAAAAGTTTTTTTTAACTGAAAGTAAGGAGCGACATTAAAACTTAAAACAAACAGAAATTATTCCGTATATGAAAAGGGCTGTCCCCTCCTCAACACCCCGCTCTTTGCGCTAAAGTTTTGTATTGTTTTAAAAAGTAGAGTTGTGAAAAAGAGTCAAACGTTCGTGTAAAAAGCGAGGCGTTGAGGAGGGGGCAGCCCCTTTCATATACGGAATAATTTCTGTCCGTTTTAAGTTTTAATGTCGCTCCTTACTTTCAGTTAAAAAAAACTTGTTTTTTTATTTAATTCCTGATCGTTTTTGAATTAATGCAGGTTTTGAATTTGGCTCACCATACATGATATTAAAACGAAATTCTTATATTAATTTTACCTTTTTTAACTAATAATAGCCTTTTTTTAACTAACTAATAATATTATTTTTTTGACAGCAAGGTTTTTCTCTGACAAGGACTCCTGAATCACAAAAGCTGTTTAATTAGAATAGTAACCTTTTTTAAAAGTTAAAAAAAATTAGCGTAAGAGCGATCTATTGAGGAGAGGCAGTCCCCCTTATATACGTGATATTTTTTGCTCGTTTTAAGTTTTAACGCTGCTCCTTACTTTTAGTTGAAAAAACTTATTTCTGTATTTAATTTCTGATAAAATGTTTTAAATTATGCCGAGAAACTCTGCGCCCCCTTCATAAAAAATCTCTTCCCCCCTGAAAAATTTCTCCATGGAAAGATCCTCCCAAGTAACTTCATCCCCTTGACTCCCCCTCCCCCAGAAAAAAATCCCCCTGAAAACGTCTGTATACTTCCCAATAACCAATACTATTTGTAAACAACGGGCAAAGCTCGCAACTTGCAGCCCTTCCCTCGGGGACTGTGGGGGATTAAGTCGTCCTCAAAGACATAGCTATTAGAATTTTAGACTATGCTGAACAAAATGGCTATCTCAAAATTTTGATCCGGTGACTATGGGAAAAAATAAGCGTGGGAGGGGACCTAGTTGCCCTCCAAGTGTTTCTGTTACTGAAAAAGGGCACTAAAACTTTTAATTTCCGTTTGATTGAGCCCTCTCGTGACATTCTAGGACCACTGGGTCGATACGATTACCCCTGAGAAAAAACAAGAAATAAACACGGATCCGTGATCTTTCTTTTGGCAAAAAATACAAAATTCTACATTTTTGCAAATAGGAGCTTGAACCTCTACAGTAGTGTTACCTGATACGCTAAATCTGATTGTGTGATTTTCATTAGGATTCTATGACTTTTAGGGAATGTTTCCCCCTTTTTTCAAAAATAAAGCAAATTTTCTTCGTAACTATTTTTTATTTTCTTTGATTTTCGTAATTTTCTTTGAAGATAACTCCGCTATCTTCGCCATGTGCTAATAAATTTCTCCCTCGGGTTTCTTCCTTCACAAGTCGTCACTGATCCTTGGCATCCTGAAGACTTCTGGTAGGATGAAAATCACCTACTATAACCAGACGGTCCCCCAAAAGCTTCTGTTTTATAAAACGCGTTTCTTCATGCAACACAAAACACGTATCTTCAGAGGAGTATGAACTGCTTTGCGGTGCAAGATTTACAGAACCAAATATACAGAACCAATATGAATTTAGAACTCCTGGAACTTGAGAGTTAGCTTGATTTCTTTTTTGTTTGTGAAATACCTTTGGAACTCATGACTCGGTAAAGGACTTTGTTTTCCCGTGCATAAATAGACCCACCTAATAAAAAGAAAAATCGTAAGAAATTTGTCGTAATTTTTGATGGGTAGGATTTAACTTGATGAAACTTATATATTTAAAATCAGCATAAAAATAAAATTCTTTTGATGCATCAATTGGTATCAAAATTCCATTTTCGGAGTTTCTGTTACTATTGAGCCGGGTGGCTCCTTACTCACAGTTTGTTACCATGAACTGTTTGATAAACGACATATTTATGTCCACAAAGGAGCAAGAAAGGAGCCTGCCACTTCCCCTATCCAGTTTAATAATTATGTTTTGAACGTACAGGTAAAATGCCCCTCATCTTGTATTGTTAATCGTTCATCACGTCAACATATCGCTGGTTTCATATGCTGATGATATCCTCAGACTAAGTCGGGCTATCTGAGCACATCTCAGAAATATTTCCTCTTTTGTTTGATAAACACTGCAACCTCTGCCTAGAATTTAAATCAAGAAAGTCAGGAGTTGTTCGTTTCAATTACCATAATCACTACTCATCACAAGCTCCCTTGGTACCTCCATTATTAAGACCGTTCAGCGTATCTCATGCCCAGGCCTCCCTATCGGCACCTTTATTTACAACACTAGCAATCTTCAGATTGTCCAAATGTCTTGCCCAAAATCTGCCACCTATGATTCAGTTGTTTTTGAGAAAATCTGTTTCTGTATTTTTACCTCGTAAAGTTTTATAGCACTGTTGCGTTGCCTTATATTCTGTATGTTATGCCTCTCTGAAATGCTTTCGGTGAAACTGACGAAGCGAAAATCCCATTAACCTTCTTCTGTTTCGCCAAATACCTGTTCCGCACACCATTATGAACACGGAACTCAAGATATGATTATCAAATATAGTATAACCAGCCCAGAAATCCCAGCTTTGAAATTATTTGAGAAACCAAAAAATTGAAGATCACCCTTGTTCTTGAATTCTTATTTGATTTAATTTTAATTTATAGATTTCTTTTTCTTGTCTCGTATTGGGCTAAAAAAAATTAATGTCGTCATTGTTGTTTGTTTTTTCATACTCTGTCGTTACTTTTGTTTTTTCAGACAGGTTTTAGATTAAATCAACTAGTTAATTAATAGTTGAGCACTATCGATTAAAGGTGAGGTCATCGAACTTTATTGCAAGTGGTGTGGCTGAAGCTTCAAAAAGTGTCTTGCCCTACCTTAGATCATCCTGTTCTACCAGAAGCATCCAGGGCATCCACGAGGAGCTGCCAGTCACCCCACATGTGTGCCGTCTCCCAACCACCATCCAATTGAGGTTGGATTGTTGTGTGAATGTTGGATAGGTCCCGTTGACAAGTGTGACGCAAGGTGTGTTTCTTGGTTGACCTCTTCTGCGGATTCCCTGGGGTTGTCATTCCAAGATCTGTCTCGGAATCCTATGGTCGTTCACAGGGATCACGTGCCCGAGGTATTGTCACCTTCGTTGCCGAATGACGTCTGTAACTATCGGCTGGTCTGAGACAATAGGAATATTTGGATTTTGATATGATCTCTCTAGTAGATGTTTAGAATCCTCCGGAGGCAGTTATTTTCGAAGGCAAGAATCCATCTCTCTTGTTTGTTGGTTTAGATTCAAGCACTCGCTGCAGTAGAGAAGTACAGAAAGGAAATTGCTATTAAATAGCCTCGTTTTTAATTTCGTAGAATATAAAAAGTATCTTAGCAGGTTCAAATTTTGAGACGAATATAGAGGGGGGATTCACTTCCAAACTTTTTTCACCAGTTCACATCCAGACTTCGTCTAGTTAAGATCAGTGTTGAGAAAGGATTATAATTTGAATTATTTAGATAGTAATTTCAGTGTTACGCAAGAAACTTTTAAGTCTTGTAAAAGTACTTGATTTAATTATTCAGTGACAAAGAAATTCAATCTTTTCTGGCTACATTCAAAGGACTTATTGGAGTTCATCACGATAACTCATTTGGATAAACTGTTTAATGGATAGGTAGCCGATTAACTTGTAGTTTGGTTTATTAGGGGGGTCTTCAAACACCCCCCTTGGCACCAAGTCTCTTTGATATGATTTTATATAAATCGGGTGATCTTGCTTTTGCTAAATCCCCAGGGTATGCTGTATGGCCCGTCAGAATTACAGACTCCATGAAGATTATATCAGGCGGTTGGAAATATTTGGTATATTGCTATAGATCTGAAGATCAGCAGACGGTAGCAGAGATTAACCTACTGAATTTCGAGTCTAATAAGAATGAAGCTTCGAAAAAAAACTGCGAAAAATTTTAAAAAAGCTATTGATGAACTGAATCTAATACCTGATATCTACCTTGAAAAATTTTAGGAAGACAAAAGGATTGATTAGTCCATTTCCATGATTCAAAAAACTGTAGCCGCTCAGAGCACAAGTGCTGTTAGTGAGACTAAGGAAGTTGTAGGACGATTAAAAGCGACAGAAATCGAAATTACTCGCACTAAGGGATAACTTGTGAAAGGACATTGAATCTGAGGTATTAACTCGCCTAGCTACGATTGATGAAACGAAATTCTCGGTTGAAAATGGAAGCTTATCAATCTATTATTGTTGAATACACCCCAAAATTTACTGACATTGAAAAACCAATGAAGTCTATGAAAAAATCACCTTGAATCTCTAGATGATAGAATACTTCAGATTGAGTGGCGTATAGATGTTATCGACCAAGATTCGAGACTAGATTCGCTCATGTTCAATGGCGTTAAACAAAACCCAAATTCGGACCTGAAAACAACCATGTTAAATATCTTCTTAGGAAAGATGGAACTCACCAGGATAACTGATGCTGATATAATCAAAGTACGTTGATTTGCTTTTGGAATTCCTGCTTGGCCTGATAAAATAACCCCTATACAGATTACATTCTGTGACAAAAAGATCACGAAAAGTGTTTACGCAGCTAAGAAGAAACTTGCAAAAAGTGGTATTTTTGTTTCGGAAAATCTAACCCGCCAGCGCCGGGATATTCTTAACACAGCTCGGGATATTCTGATCAAGGCCGAATTTTTGTCCGCCTTCCCAATGAGAACACTCCACGTAGACTTTGGTCAATCGAGGAAATGTTTTAATATCTATTAGTTTTTTTCTTTCTCTTTTCTTTTCCCTTTGTTTTTCTGTTCTCTTGTTTCCCTTTTCCTTTCTATGGAATATCATTGTCTATCAATGTTTTGTTATGTTTTCATTTATTATTCTTATGATTCTTTATCTGCTCCTAGAGCTCAGCTGCGCTTTTTTCCACAATGAGAGCTATGAAAGTGTTAACTAGAAAAATATGTGTGATGTGAAACAATTCTTTGAAATATTTTCACTTTTGTAACTTTAAGAAATCAAATATTAATTAAGATTTTAGTGAATAAATATCAGCATATGTATATTAAACTGACAATGCACATTTTTTTCAGTAAACTCATTTGATTTTTTTTTCAGTAAAGTACAAATTATATTCTGACTTTTAGAAAGCATAGGGGTTTTGAACCCTACTCACATTAATTTATGGTCGTTACTCTAATATTTATTTTAGTTTTTGTCCGTTTTGGGTTTCATTTATCTTTTGATACTGATTTGGGGTAGTTGTATGCTTGGTAGATTATATGGTAGTCCGGACGCCAGGTGTTGAAAATGTGAACCATACCACGAGGGAATGGGGCTGCTACGAGAATTAGCCTACCCTCCACCCCCTAAACTGACCATGCGGATTCAAAAATACCAATGGCACTTGCTTGCGAGTGGTGGAACACTCCGAAACTTGAGATTTTATTATATTTTGGTGTTTCATGCAAGAAAATACATGTTCCACAAAGTTTGAGGTGCAGTTTTCCGCTCAAATAGAAATGCCTAGAAGCTATAGAATGTTTTCATAACAAACTAACACGATTAATTAAAAGAATTACACGGTTTAAAAAAAATGGCAAAACTTTATGAGTCTTGAACAGTCTTGGAAAGTATAAACATAATCAATTTGAACGATAGATGTATAATAATATTAATTGTTGAAAGATCAATTAGTTCAAGTTTTTTTTTAACTTTAATTTGTATTTTCATTTTCAATGCCGTAAGAACTGGAAAATGATAAATTTGTAATATACGAGTAATTCGTTTTCAGTGAAGCACCAATGACGCAGTAGGTTTTTACAGTTAAAGAAGGGGGCAGTGTCCAAATTTTGCTTGTAGTGAAACTATATTTGTCTTGACCAATCTTGAAAAGAGCTAATAAATTAAACTGAATATTTGATGCATAATGATATTAATTGCTAAAAGCTCATCAGTTCAAAATTTTACTGTAATTTTAATATTTATTTTCAATATTAAGTACAAAAGAAAACATTTGTAATATAATTCGTTTTCAGTAAAGCGCCAATGACGCAGTAGGTTTTAGGCTTCTGCAGTGAGACGATACCCAAACTCTTGTTTGTAGTTATTTTTATTCAATTCAAACTTGATTTGCATATTCAATTTAAGTTTCGCTCGTTTTAAGATTCATTTATTCATTTACATTGATATATATTGTATGTTTTGTTCGCATTGATTGTTTATTTAATTTCTCTTCTTTTGAAGTTTCATTTATACTTTAATAGCAAAATATTTGTTTTCGTTTTAAGCTAGATTTTCATATTCAATCTAAGCGTTATTCTCTTTAAATTATGTTTATTCATTCGTGTTATTACTTGTTGTATGTTTTTTGTAATGGTTGTTTATTTAATTTATTATCGTTTTGGGTTTCATATTTTAATTAAAAGTAATTTGTGGTTATTTATAGCTTGAATTTTAACATTTATGGGTATCTGCCGAGCTGAAGCTTAAAATTACCTTCAATTTTCTCTGAAAAATTTATTTTTCGGAAAGTTTTTTATAACTAATAAATAATAAAACATTGGAGGCATGTAGCATTTGCTATAGGCACCGCTAAAGTGTTACCGCTGATTTAATTTCGGATTTGGCAAATGAAGAGTCTGCCGTGAGTTATAGACCTTTGCAGTTTAGTAAATATTGGGATTCTTCGTATCTTGGAAATATGCAAAATGCCCGTTTCAATGTGTGTTCGTGGAACTGCCACCTTACTTCTTCGTATGATGAGATATTTTATTTTATTTCGAATTGTAGGAATCTCCATGTTATGGCCCTTTGTGAAACTTTTTGAGCCAGGATTGTCCTCTCTCGTCTTTTAGTCTTACGGTATATCAGCTTACCGCGAGGAATAGAGCTTCAATGAACCGCGGCAGACTCGGTTTGATAGTACGTGATTCACTTAAATGGAAGCCAAGGGAGGATTTTGATGTCTGGAGAGAAGGGAAGATAGAACCATTTTCTATTGAAATTGAGACTGGTATGAGGCTTGGCGCGTGGAAAATTATCCTATCAGTAGTTTATAAGCCTCCAAGTGCGTCGTATGAGGATTTTACAGAAGGTTTCCAAGGTCTTCTAATGATGGTTCAGAGGTCGCAGCCAGAGTTTTTAGGCATGGTTGATCTTAATTTTGATCTCTTATCTACAGGTGGTTTTAACTTAGATTTTTCAAATTTTATGGTTTCTAATAATCTTTTTCCCACAGTAACAATACCTACTAGGATCACGGATCACTGTGCTATCCTGATTGACAATATGTTTGTCTCTTCAAAGTATATCCGAAATGCGTTTTCTAATATTGTAGTGAATTCGGCGTCTGGTCATTTCCGAGTAGTATTTAGTCTAGATTTACAAGTGTCACGCCAGAAAAAGCAAAATAAAATTGTTCGAGATATTAAGCCTGAAAACATTCGGTTGTTTAAAAAATAGATAAGTGCAACATATTTTGAATCTGTTTTGAACCAGGAAGACCCATGTGAAGCTTTTTTGCAATTTAGTAGCATCATAACCGCTACTTATGATAAAACTTGCCCACTGAAGAAACTGAGACAGAGACCAAATATGCCGAGAAAACCATTGGTTGATGAACAGCTAATGAACATATTTGAACAGTGGGACAGTGCGTTGAAACATTATCTGAGATCTTCAAAGGAGGAAGATAAGGCTGATTTTAAACAGATTCGGAATATGACGAACTCACTGAAAAGGAAAAAAAAGAATCAGTATTACTCGGCACTTTTTGAGGAAAATAAAGCAGACCCGAAAAGGACTTCTATTAAATTATCAAATTAAATTATCAATGAACTGGTTAGAGGGTCTCGGAGAACTCAAGACCCTCGAATTGAAATCGAAGGAGCGATTGTAGAGGATAGACAAGAGTTGTGTGACAAGTTTGGTGATTATTTTACCAATATTGGAACGGGGATAAAAGAGGAAACTAGAAATTCCCAAGCTCTTGTGAACGGCAACTCGTTTGCCATTCAGCGGGGCGTGGGAATGGGAATGAAATCACGTCCCTGTGATTCAGCTGAATTAAAAAAGATCATCAGCTCGATTGGATCCAACAGTGCTGGGTTGGATAGTGTTAACCTGAAGATGATTTGATCAATTCTGGTGTACATCCTTCCTGTGCTAGTGCACCTAATAAATTTATCAATGGAGAATGGAGTATTACTTAAATTATTGAAAACAACAAAGATTCTCTCTCTCTACAATGGTGTCACTCAAATGGATATTTTGAATTGGAGGACTATTTCTATTTTGCCAGTGTTTTCGTAAGTTTATGAAAAAGTTATCCAGGGAAGACCTTATGATCACCTCACGAGCCTGCATACATTGTATGATGGTCAGTTCGGATTCAAAAACGGCCATTCGACTTCGCATACTATAGAGCATCTTTTAGAAAATGTTAATTAAGCTTTAGAAAAGGGGGAGTATTGCATTAGTCTTTTTATAGATTTTGAAAAAGCGTTTGATACCGTTGATTTCAGTACTTTATTGGAAAGATTAAGAGATTTGGATGTAGAAGGGAGATGTTTGGGTTGGTTTAGTTCATATTTAAATGGTAGGTCAGTGAGGGTAAATCTAGGAGAGAAGTTTTCTAGGTTTTTCCCTGTTTCATGTGGAGTTCCTCAGGGTTCTGTTTTAGGACCCTTTTTCTATTTAGTGTATGTCGTTATTATACGGTTCTAAATTCCTGGTGTGTCTATGACATCTTTCGCCGACGATGCAGCACTTGTTGTGGCAGAGAAGACTCTTGAAGAATTGGTCCAGAAAACAAACAGAGGTCTGCAAGGGTTGAATGAGTTTGTAGACGCTAGCTTACTTAGCCTTAACGCGGCAAACAGTAATTATATTCTTTTCAATCGGACTAGTGTATCTCCAAATCTCCTCAGTGAAATAGGAATAAACGGTTCTGTATTAAAGCAGGTTGAGGTTTTGCGGTACCTAGGATTCGTTCTTGATCAGATCCTCAGCTGGAGAAGACACCCTGATGTGGTTGCGTGTAAGGTAGCGCGTGGCCTTGGGTTTTTAAGACGTTTTCAAAATTTTTTACCTTCTTATATTTTAGTTCTTTTATATTATTAGATAAAAAAAACAAGTTTTTTAAACTGAAAGTAAGGAGCGACATTAAAACTTAAAACGAACAGAAATTATTTCGTATATGAAAGGGGCTGTCCCCTCCTCAACGCCTCGCTCTTTACGCTAAAGTTTTTTTATTTAAAAAAAAAATAAAGTTGTGAGAAAGAGTCAAACTTTAGCGTAAAGAGCGACGCGTTGAGAAGGGTACAGCCCCTTTCATATACGGAATAATTTCTGTTCGTTTTAAGTTTTAATGTCGCTCCTTACTTTCAGTTTAAAAAACTTGTTTTTTTTATTTAATTTCTGATCGTTTTTTAGTTAATGCAGCTTTTATTTTAGCTCACCGTCATTGAATAAGTAAACAAAATTTGCATAAAAATTTTACTTTTCTTTTGCTAAATGGTTGTCTCTAAATTTGGTTCTGACGTAATTTACAAATTAACTTAAGTAGCAAACTTCTATATTCGTATATTTTTTTCTGGCAAAAAATACGTTGCAGATATAGTTGCAGATTTTTGCATATATGAGCTTGAAACCTATGTAATAGGGTTTTGTGATACGCTGAATAAGAATTTTCATTAAAATTCTTTAACTTTAGGGGATGTTTCCTCCCTCTTTAAAAAATACGGTAAATTCTCTCAGACTCGTAGCCTTTGATGAGTAATACTAAACTTAATAAAATTTATATATTTAGAATCAGCATTATAAGCCCATTCTTTTGATACATTTATTGACATCAAAATTCCGTTTTTAAAAGTTTCGATTACTATTGAGCCGTATCGCTTGTTTTTTTTTTTTTTTTTTTATTACGTATATTTTATTACGTATATGAGGGAGTTATCCCTGTAGTCAATACCACTCTGTTTAAGTTAAAATTTAAAAAAAAATTTTAATTCACAAACCCCTGAATCACAATGGCGTTTAATTAGAATAGATAGCTCTTTTGAAAGCACTAAAAAAAACTGTAGCGTAAAGAGCGAGGTATTGACATGGGGGAGAACCCCCTCATATACGTAATAATTTCTGTTCGTTTTAAGTTCTAATGTTGCTTCTTACTTTCAGTTGAAAAAATTTGTGTTTTTTATTTAATTTCTGATCGTTTTTTAAATAACGCTTGGAAATCCGGCGCACCCTTCATAAAAATGTCCCTTACCCCAAAGAAACATCCTCCACGGAAAGATTCTCCCGAGTAACCCCCTCCTCCAGTCCCCCCCACCAGAAAAAAATCCTTCCTGAAAATGTCTGTATACTTCCGAATAACCAATACAATATGTAAGCAATGGGCAAAGTTCATATCTTGCAGCCCTTCCCCTGGGAACTGTGGGGGATTAAGTCATCCTAAAAGACATATTTATTATATTTTCGACTATGCTGAACAAAATGGCGATCTAAAAATTTTAATTGGGTGACTTTGAGAAAAAAATGAGTGTCGGAGGGGGCCTAGTTGCCCTCTATTTTTTGGAGGGCACGCATCGTGATCTTTCTTCGAGCAAAAAATGCAAATTTCCACCTTTTTGCAGATAGGAGCGTGAAACTTCTTTAATAGGGTTCTCTGATAAGCTGAATGTGATGGTGTAATTTTCGCTAAAGTTAATTAAAAATGCAAAATTCCACATTTTTGCAGATAGGAGTTTGAAGCTTCTTTAATAATGTTCGTTGATAAGCTGAATCTTATGGTGTGAATTTCGTTAAAGTTAATTAAAAATATTTGCAATTTAAAACAAAATTTTATTGTTTAAAAAAAATTGAGTTGTGAGAAAGTCAAACTTTAGCGTAAAGAGCGAGGCGTTGAGGAGGGGACAGCCCCTATCATATACGGAATAATTTCTGTTCGTTTTAAGTTCTAACGTCGTTCCTTACTTTCAGTTAAAAAAAACTTGTTTTTTTATTTCATTTGTGAACGTTTTTTAATTAATGCAGGTTTTTATTTTGGCTCACTGTGCATGAATAATTAAAACTAAATTTGCATATTAATTTTACTTTTATTTGGTTAAATGGTTTTCTCGAAACTTGTTGAATTTTATTTACGAACGTTTTTATTAGTAATAAATATGCGTAACTTACAAACTAACTTACGTTTCGAAGTTCTATATTCATATTTTTTTAATACATATATTAGGGGGTTTGCCATCTTGTCAATAGTTCGATAATTCAACTAAAGTTCGAATTTTGTTCCAATTCTTTCAAAATGACCCCTTAATCACACAGGCCGTTATTTAGAATAAATATGTCCGATGAAAGTACTAAAAAACTTTTGGCTTAAAGAGCGGGGCATTGACTAGAAGGTGAACCCAATCATATAGCTAATATTTTTTTGTTCGTTTTAAGTTTTAATGTTTCTCCTTACTTTCAGTTGAAAAACTTGTTTTTTTATATTTAATTTCTGATTTTTTTTTAAAATAACGATGGGAAATCCGGCGCCCCCTTTATAGTAAAATCACTTCCCCCCTAAGCATATCCTTCTTGAAACTCTCCTCTTCTCTACCCCCCGACCCAACCCCCACTACCCGACAAAAGGCCACCAGAAAACTTCTGTATACTTCCCAATAACCAATACTTTATGTTAACAGTGGGTAAATTTTATAACTTTCAGCCCTCCCCCTGGGGGGTTTCGAGGGATTAAGTCATCCTAAAAGGCATAGGTATAATATTTTCGACCATGCTGAACAAAATGGCTATCTCAAAATTTTGATCGGGTGACTTTGGGGAAAAAATGAGCGTGGGAAGGGGCCTAGTTGCCCTCCATTTTTTTTTGGTCACTTAAAAAGGGCACTAGAATTTTTAATTTCCCTTCCAATGAGCCCTCCCACGATATTCTAGGACCACTGGGTCGATACGATCACCCCTAGGGAAAAAAAAACAAAAAATAAATAAACACGCATCCGTGATCTTTCTTCTGGCAAAAATGGAAAATTCCATATTTTTGTAGATAGGAGCTTGAAATCTCTACAGTAGGGTTCTCTGATACGCTGAATATGATGGTGTGATTTTCATTAAGGCTCAATAACTTTTAGGGGGTCTTTCCCCCTTTGTTCGAAAATCAGCCAAATTTTCTCAGGCGCGTAACTTTTGATAGGTGCGATTAACCTTGATGAAACTTATATATTTGAAATCAGAATTAAAATTTGATTCTTTTGATGTATCTATTGGTATCAAAATTCCGTTTTTTAGAGTTTCAGTTACCATTGAGCCGGGTTCCTCCTTACTTACAGTTCGTTACCACGAACTGTTTGATACTCTTTGATTGCGCCGTATATAAATTATGGATGTATGATTCGGGCTAGTAATTTTACATGCAATTTTAAACGAGTGCAGATTCAGCAAAATAAAGCAGTGAGGTTAATTGGTAAGTACGATACAGGAGCTTTAAGTGCAGAGTCGATTTTTATTAAACTTAGGATTTTTAATGTTACTCAAATTAGAGATTTTCAAATGGGTATTTTTGTGTTTAAGAGCTTGAATTGTTTTGCGCCTGATGTTTTTAATAATTTTTTTTTGTTTTAATTCATTTCTCGGATATGCTACGAGAAATGCTGAAGACCTAGTAAGTGAGCCAAGAAGTACGGTTTGTTCGAGCCATGTGGCAAAGCACACTGGTGCGGTGGTCTGGAATACGTTTCCAGACTCAACTCGGAAACCAGAAAGTGTGCAGAAATTTAAAAACCGGTTAAAGAAGCATCTCCTTGCGGGGAGTTGGTGAGTGTGGGACTGGATTGCGAGAGAGGACAATTTAATTTTTTTTCTGTTAATAATTTTTTTTTTCTTTTAATTTATTGTTCTGTAATTATTATCAATATTTTTTTTTTTTCTTTATTTGTGTTTATTTCAATGAGGATTTGGTTAGTTATATAATTTAGTAATTGTGTTCTGGTTGCGTTTTTCGAGCATATTTGTGCTTTGTTTGTAACAGGTCGTTAAGCTGGCATAAATTATTTATTATATTTAATTAAGATGTTGTTGAATCCAAACTTGGAGGTTTATATTCGGGTAACGTTTGGGCATAGTACATTTAAATGATTAATACTATGTAGTAAAATCATTATTGCTGCGGTTAAGGTTAGAAAGTGAGGCTAGTATTTGGTTTGGTGTGGAATCAGGTGTTAAGCAAGGTTCTGTCCTGTCCCCAGGTTTATGAATTATTTTGATGGTTTTTGTTCTAAATAAAAGACCACAAAGGCAATGGGAAAACATTTTATCAAGTGGTAAGATAAAATTCTCCCAATCTTAGATTAGGTAGGTGGTTTTATTGTCCTAGATACAGAAAGGAATTGCAATATCAATTAGTTTTTGCAGGCTTTGAGAGTTTGGAATGCAAAAAAAGCTTTGCAAATTATTTATCAGAAAACTATCTTGGTTAGAATAGGAATGAATGAAAATTAAGAGGCAAGGCTGGTCAAAAGATGGGTCAAATTGATCAAGTGGATTGGGTAATATATGTATTAAAGGTGGTAGATGGAGTGAAAATTCGAAGAGTAAAATGGCCGAGGCACACGGTTTTTTTTCAAAGTTTGGAAGAACACAAAGACCGGTCTGTGAACTATAATTAAAATATTGGAAGCCACGGTAATGGTTTGTAGTCAAACATTGCTCTGAGACGTAGGCGCTTCAAAAACTGGGGGAAATTTTTTCAATGTTTTTCAAGGGGAATTGTCCAAGGATAGTCTTGGGTACTTGTTTGACTGGCCATATATCAAACATTAAGCTATATAGAAATTGTGGTTCAATCTCTTTTTCTACGGGTATATTTGAATAAAAGACACAGAGAATAAATTATGTTCATTTTAAGTTCTAACTTCAGTTCATTTGAACAAATCAGTTTTTTTTTAATTCAGTTGCGTAACGTACCTGTCAAATAATACAAACTGATCCATTACTTCATTGACATTAACGGTGATCTATAAGCGAAATCATCTCTTACCTTGATGGGACATTGTCAAAATTAATTATTTGCCCGTTCTTTTTCCACTTGACTTGAGGCTCAGGTTGTCCCTTAGGAGGATCACAGTATATTGTTATTGATTCTCCCTGAACTGATCGAATACTTTGCGGCACTGCTTTGAATTCTGATTGTAAATCTAAAAACAAAACATGAGCTTTTAGGAACTTCTTAATCAGGACTATTGTCTGATTTTGGAAATGCTTGACCAGAATATGATAAAAATTTAAGATAGGCGGGTGCCAATACTATGAGCCCTCAAGAGGCCCCGAGTTCCTCTTATGATTTCAAGGTAACCACTAAACATTGAAACTGTCAATTTATTTATGAAATGGATTTTTAGGGATAAATAAGTAAAATTTTATACATTCTCAGCTAAAACAATATATAAGACCTAGCCCTTGAAAATAATTGTAGGGCAGTGGGGAAGATGGAGTGAATAGCAGAGATATTTAACCCACATATAGAAGAAGAAAAATAAAGAAAACCAACACATTAATGCTAAGAAACGAGATGATTAAAATCAGTACCAAAGTAATAGGTGTTAAATAGCCGCAATAAATGATTTTTCTATACAAAATCTCTATATAAATCACTTTTGTTGTAATTTGTAAATGTCGAAGCGTCTGAGATTTTTGTTTCTGAGCTGTGAACTGTGAGTCACAAGGAACCCTACCTGAAGAACAGTGCACGGAAAGTGTTAGAATAAGGTCTAGCTTATTCTAAGAGGTAAGAATCTTAGAGATGGAAATCATCGGGAAAGTGAAAAGTTTGAAAAATAGACAATGCAGAGCCAAAACAGAACTATTTGGTACCAAAACGACAGCATACAGACCTTGAATACTCGATTCTAAGTACAAATTTAGGTGAAGTTTCAACGCTGCTTACACAACTTCTTAAGTTTTGTTTCAGTAAATTTATAATAAAGATGTGTCCAAAATAATACCACATCGTATTTCTTTGCCATCAATTTACGTGGCCTTAAGTGATTAAAAAAGAAAAAAATTCAGCTGAAAGTGAGGAGCAGCATTAAAACTTAAAATGAACAGAAATTATTTTTTTATGAGGGGGGCTGCCCCTTCCTCAACCCTTGCTCTTTACGCTAAAGTCTTAAAGTTCTTTAAAAAAAATACTTCGCATTCAAATTCTTCCGTCATTGTGCTTGAGCAGTCTTCCTTAAGGAATTGTGACAAAAATTCAAGCTTTAGCTTAAAGAGAGAGGGTTGAGGAAATAACAGTCCCCTCACATTCGTAATAATTTCTGTTCGTTAGAAGTTTTAATGTTTGTTCCTGACTTTCAGTTGAAAAAACTTGATTTTTATTTAATATCTGACGGTTTTTTCAGATTGTACCAGAAGAACTTCTTCCCTCCACCTCTCTTCGAGTAAAATTTCCTCTGGAAAATTCTCCCTTAAGACTTTCCTCCCTAAAAGAATTCTCCTACCAGAAATTTCCCCGCAGAAAATTCAACAACAAATACTATACGTGAAAAATTAGTGAATTGTGAAACTTACAGCCCTTTTCTCAGGAACTATGGGGGATCATGTCATCCCCAGAAGCATATTTTTGGAGCTATTAACTATGCTGAATCAAATGGTTTTCTCAAAATTTCGATCGGATGTCTTTGAGAATAAAGGGGCAGTGGAGGGGTTCCAGTTGCCCTCGAATATTTTTCCTCACTTAAAAAGGGCACTTAACCTTAGGTTTCTGGTTAAGTATTTTAGACCATAAAGGTTACAAAGGTATCCTTGCTGTGTTTTACAGCCTTTTAGCCTGAAATAGCCCAAAACGAGCCATTTTTGGTGTCACATGGTATATTACGACGGAGCTACTAAGATCAGTTTGTGCAAAGCACGTTAGATATAAGCAGTAGCTTTCAAATGAGTAATTAAACATTCCTCTACGATCTTACAGTAGCCTGCTGGCCAATGTGAAAAAAAAATATATATTGAACACATTGCTGCCACCATTGCAAAAAATGATTTTCACGTTTTTCAAGATGTTGGGCTACAAGTCTCCAGTTCCGGGTTTTTTAACATGAAAAATGGATTTGTGTCCTAGAATTTGCCTTCTCTGATGTTTCGACCCTCTTTGGGCAAAATATAATGTTCTTCGAAGCAAAACTACCCTTTAACGACCCTTTATTTTGGCGCGATCTCTTTGTTACATTATAAGGGCGCTAGATACCGCACTTTCCTTTCACACAAACATCTTCAAATATTCTACATTCGATCGACTACGGAAAATAAACAGAAAAAAATGATGACGCATCATTGCTAACTATGCAAAAAAAAAAATTGTTTCTGCTGTTCGAAGTGTGAGAATGTAATCCCCATTTTCCAACAATTGCGGTTCCACTGCTATGCTTTATATTTAGATCTACCTCCATTTTGAGGGGTCCCAAGCTCTTTTTTTAATTTTTTAAAATATATTTTGCAATAAACTTTTGTTAGTAAGCTAAACCCATGGGCCATATATAATTAAATAGAGAAAAAAAAACAGATGTTCCAACTCAAAGTAAGGAGCAACATTGGAACTTAAAACGAACAGAAATCATTCCATATATGAACAGGGTTGCCACCTCCTCAAGCCCCTCACTCGTTACGTTAAATTTTTATAGTGTTTTAAAATAGCTTTCTGTTCCAATCCAACAGTACTTGGGTTTCAGCAGCCGTTCTCAAAGATTTGGGGAAAAAAAAGCCAAACTGCAGAATGAAGAGCGAGGGGTTGAGGTGGGGTCAAACCTCCTTGTGTGCGGAATAACTTCTATTCTTTCTAATTTTTAATGTTGCTCATTACTTCCGGCTGAGAAAACAGCCGGAAGTAATGATTAATTTTTATGAGTAATTTTAATGAGTAATTTTTTTTTAAATTTCAGATCGTTTTCAAATCATGCCTATGCCTAACCAAAATATGACGTGGGCTTCTGGCCCTATGAACCCCAAATTTTTTTATGTTAAATTTTACTTATCAACAATTGTTAATTGACTGACAATGTTGCATTTTTTCAGTTTTTCTGCTTAAGAATTAAAATGATGGATTTAATCTAAGATTTTAGACAAAATTTGAATATGTCGATTAACAGTTTTTTTTTCTTGATTCTGATCAAAAGAATCAGAATTTAATGCTGATTTCAAAGATATAGGTTTCATCAAGTTTAGTCCTACCCACCAAAAGTAAAGCGCCGGAGAAAATTTGCCTGCTTTTCCAAAAAAAGGGGGAAACACCCCCTGAAAGTTATAGAACCTTAACGAAAATCACACCATCAGATTCAGCGTATCAGAGAAACCTACTTTAGAGGTTTCAAGCTCCTATCTGCAAAAATGCGGATTTTTTATTTTTTGCCATAAGAAAGGTCACGGATGCGTGTTTATTTGTTTTTTCTTTTCTTTTCTGTTTTTTTTTCCAGGGGTGATCGTATCGACCCAGTGGTCCTAGAATATCGTGGGAGTGCTCATTAAAAGTTATAGTGCCCTTTTTAAGAGACAAAAAATGGAGGGCAACTCGACCCCCTCCCACGCTCATATTTTTCCCAAAGTCACCCGACCAAAATTTTGAGATAGCCATTTTGTTCAGCATGGTCGAACAATATAATAACTATATCTTTTAGGATGACTTCATCCCCCAAAGCCCCCCGGGGGGAGGGCTGAAAGTTATGAATTTTACCCAATGTTTACATATATATAGTATTGGTTAATCAGAAGTATACAGACGTTTTCATGGGGGATTTTTTCTGGTAGTGGGGGGTGGATGGGTCGGGGGTTATGGGGGATGATCTTTCCATGAAAGAAGTTTTCATGGGAGAAGGGAGACTGCTATGAAGGGGGCGCCGGATTTCCCAGCATTATTTAAAAAAAGATAAGAAATTAAATATAAAAAAACAAGTTTTTCAACTGAAAGTAAGGAGCAATATCAAAACTTAAAACGAATAGAAATTTTTACGGATATGATTGGGTTTGCCACCTAGTCAATACCTCGCTCTTTAAGCCAAATATTTTTTAGTACTTTCATAAGTGCTATTTATTCTAGTTAACGGCCTTTGTGATTAAGGGGTCATTTTTCAAGAATTGGAACAAAATTCGAACTTTAGCTTAAAGAGCGAGGTATTGACTAGGAGACGAACTCCCTAATATACGTATTAAAGGATATGAATATAAAAGTTCGTTACGTAAGTTAATTCGTAAGTTACGTATATTTATTACTAATAAGAACGTTCGTAAATAAAATTAAACAACTTTCGAGAAAGCCATTTAGCCAAATGAAAGTAAAATTAATACGCAAATTTGGTTTTAAATTATTCATGTACGGTTAGCCAAAATCAAAACGTGCATTAAATCAAAAACTTTCAAAAATTAAATAAAAAAAAGTTTTTTAACTGAAAGTAAAGAGCGACATTATAACTTAAAAAGAACAGAAATTATTCCGTATATGAAAGGGGCTGTCCCCTCCTCAACGCCTCGCTCTTTACGCTAAAGTTTTTTATTGTTTAAGAATGTAGAATTGTGAGAAAGGGTCAAATTTTAGCGTACAGAGCGAGACGTTGAGGAGGGGACAGCCTCTTTCATATACGGAATAATTTCTGTTTGTTTTAAATTTTAATGTCGCTCCTTACTTTCAGTTAAAAAAAACCTTTTTTTTTTATTTAATCTACTTCAGCACCCGTAGGCGTGTGAAGAATGTAATATTTTCTACTAAGTCGAAAAAAGTTCTCGCAATAGATGGGACACTATTAACCCCCAGCCTCCCAACACCAACAATAAAGGCGTAGATGAAAAATATTCCCGGAAATCAAGAGCGATTAGGTTTTAATTTTTACATCTTCCCCCAAAACTCCTTCTATATTTGTCTGAACGCTCAAAGAGAGTTAATGTATGTTTGGGCCGCTTATTGAGGCTCCTGTCCTTTCCCACCCACCTATAAAATGACTCATCGCCCATGCTTCATAATTCTGATGTGCACTTACACAAAATTTTAGTGTGTTCCTGTGGCTTCTGTACAAATTTACTTATGCGCATCTTTCATAGTGACAAAAAAACTTTTTCTTTTTGATACAATGATGCAAACCATTTTTCTTTTTACCAGATAGCTGGTAGCATATGCCCTTAGAAAATTAATGCCGTGTCTTCTTCCCTCCTTTTCTGCTTAATGAACTATAAAAAGTTGGCTGACTCGTTTACTGAATCACCACTTGTATTCCCAAGTATTTTTGGTAAAGTTTCAATTTTATTTACATTTATGTAAAACTTTGACAAGTAAAGTTACAATAGCCTGTAGCAACCTGATTAAGATTACACATGAATCACCCTCTGACTAGTTTCTTTGCATAAGTTTCATTACATTTAGCCTATGTAAAACGTTGACAAGTAAAGTTACAATAGACTGCAGCAACATGATTAAGATTACATATGAATCACCCTCTGACTAGTTTCTTTGCATAAGAAATTATAACCCTCGCTGTTTTCAAACCAAACAAGCTCGTAAACCTACCAAACTAACCCCCTTGTGTTTTCTATAAAAAAAAAATAGGAGAAGGGAGAATTACTCAAGAGCCATTTGATTTAAAGATTCAATTTACTAATGAACCAAAAGAAAGGGATGAATGATTCGCGGTTTTAGAGGAAACTATTTTGTAAGAAAATAGTAAGCAAAAATAGACCGACATTGTTTTGTATATGAAGGGGTTGTGCCTCCAGAAAATCGTAGGTTCCCAAAATATGTGCCGAAACGATGAACGTATTTGAATATTTAACGGACATACTTTTTGTAATATTCGACCCCCTTCACCGAAAAGCTAAGACAAGAGCCATGTTTATATAGTGTTGAATTTATCCACTTGTAGGTAAGTCAAACCCATCAACTATTCGGAACAAGCAGCTTTATTATTTTCATATTAGTTTAAAATACAGATTCAAAAGACACCTTAACAGGGAACAAGCATTCTATTGAATTTATCTGTGAAGAGAGTATGGTTTTTTTTTACTAAGGAAGAGGGTCATTTGCCAATGCCTCCCATTAGGCTCAAACGTCCTAATAAGATTTACATTTGTATGTAAAAAAAACTTAGATCTTTGTATTTTATTAGTTTATTAGGGCCGTCTACACTACCAACTAAAGACAAGCTATTAATTTTGCATCATACTTCCAGATTACTCCTATGTAGGCTATAGTTTTTCTATGAATAAGCTAAGATGAATCATCAAGGCTTTTAAAATCGGACAGCTTTTTTTATTGTACCTTTTAGGCTGCAGAGAACTAGTCAAGTTGTTCAAGTTATTTTCAGTCACGAGAAACCAAAGTAAGAACCATAACTCCAAAACCTAAAAGCAGTAAATTGAAAGGTGAGATAAAAAACTGCACTTCAATTGATAAGACCCCAAGATTTGTTGCACCAACTGTGACCCACTGGCATGGTAACACCTGCAACTATGCTGTATAGGTGAATAATAGTTTCTAACTATAGGACTACAAAATAAACTAAAAACATTTAGCTCATCACAAGATCGCTGATTGTAAGAATTAACCGCAAAAGTAGTATGGCTTCATAGAAGAATTGCAAGCCTAAACTCATCTTTTTCTATTTATTTTTACGTAGAGCTACCCGGCTAAACTAAGAATGAAACGCAAAACTAGTATGGCTTCATAAAAGAATCGTATGCCAAAAATCGTCTTATTCTTTATTTATTTTTTTCATAGAGCTACCCGGCTAAAATACGCACCAAACTTATAAATTTTGATAAGACAAGCAAAAGAAACTGGAAATTAGTACTTCAAAACAAGGAAAGGTACGAATATGTCGAGTTTTTTTAGGCTGTCTAAAACTTGGTACAAAATTTCTGGAAGGATTCGACATTTTTTACTGTTTAAAAATGTTTCCTATAAATCTAAGGAGTTTTAGTTAAACAAAGTGTAGTAAATTTGTGAGATTTAAATTTCAAAATAGAATGGCAGTAAGCAGTTTTACATCGAGAAGACTAAATAATTCCTGGTGCCCAATGGTTCCAGTGGTGCCAGAGACTTAGCCAGTAACGACATTGTGCAATATACCACCGCTTGAATTCCTGGTGTCCGATGGCTCCGGTGGTGTCAAAGACTTTGTCAATTTGAGAAAGTTTTGACCTGACTATTTGTATTGAAGAATAGATTCCAGTTTGTCCAGAAAAAAGCTACCTTTAGCATGTAAAGGAAATACTGTGTGCAATAGCTACAGGAAATATTACTCAGTATCTCCCACGTCTTTTTAGCCGGTTAAAATATAAAGAGCATCCGAGTTTTTTTGTTTTTTTATATCTTTGTCGTAATTTTATCCAATAAGAACACAAGAGTATCAAAATTGAAAATTTCCATAAAAAAAACAAATAAACAGAATGCTGGAATTCGAGATTGATCTTTCCAGAATTATCACCTTAAAATTTCCACCGCAATTTAAGTCTCAGAGTTCTGAAGAGATAATTCAGTATTATTAACAGGGAGGTACGTAGATGGGTCTTAGGCAAATCAAAGAGTAAGGGTTAGCGGCTCTTTGGAAGGAAACATTATAAAACAAAAATAGTAGCACCATTATGTTCCTTACTTTTTGCTCTTCCCAAGTATCATGATCGATTTTCTGACTATGTGCCCCACCATTCATCGGTGGACGGTCCCATATATAGTCCTCTCGGTCATGGGCGCCCATAGGCTGAATTTTAGGGGGGGCTTACCTGGTCTAATCTGAACTTCCAGTACTGTATGATTGAAGTTTCAGGACAGAATATCATAAGCAGCATGATAGCGCTGCCTAAGTAAAGACCAATGTGGGCCCAATATATTGTTTTGTTCTTTAGACCAGGGCACTTCTTACAGAAAGAAACGTCATAGGAACTTCAAAAAGAGCTTAAGGAGGGCAACCAGGTATAGTACTTTTTTAAGTTATGGTGTTAGCTTTAGTGTTTTTTTAAGAGTCAAAGTGATCAGAAGGCAAATACCCCCCCCCCCCCACACACACACACACGTTGCATTTTCCCGAAACGCATCTGATAGAAATTTTAATTTCTATCAGATGCGTCGTTGGTTCAGTCATTTGGTAATTGAAAGGGCTAGTACCTTCTTTAATAGTCAAAAGTTATTGGATAGTAACTATCCCTCCTCCCACGGCCCATCACTTCCCTAAGCACTTCCAATCAAAATTTCGAGATAGTTATTTTGTTTGACGTAGTTTAAAAGTCCAGAAATTATGTCTTTGAGGATGAGAACCCCCTCACAGGCCTCAGGGCAAGGGTTGTAAGGTATACCCCGAGGGCATTCAAGGTTTTTATGGAAACGATGGTCGTATAAACTTAAAAGGGGGCTCATTGGATTTGAAATCGGAAGTTGAAGAGCCATTTTTAAGAGTCAAATTTATCGGAGGGCAGCTATATCCCAACCCCACGTCATATTTTCCTCAAATGCATCCGATAGAAATTTTAAGACAGCCATGTTTTGAAAAATAGTCCGAAGATCTCCTAAAATGGTCTTTGGGGTTGACACAACCCCCCAGATTATGGGGGTAAGTGTTTTAAGTCATGCCCATGGGGGATGTAAGGTTTTTAGGAAGAGGTGGTTTTGTGAACTTTACAGGAGGCTAATTTGATTTAAAATGCATAGTTCCAGTTCCATTTTAAGAGTTAAGCTTGATGGAGAGAAAATAGCCCCCTTCCCCCTGATATACTATTTTCCCCAAACACATTTGATCGAAATTGTGAGATAGCCATTTTGTAGTCAATAGTCCAAAGAGAATATAACAACGTCTTCAGTAAAGAAATATAAGGAATATTTATGGGGACGTTGAACTAAATCAAAACAAACTATGAGCATGTGGACTTTCAAAAAGGTGACAAAGCAATATCTGCAGAACAACTTGTATTATTAAGTTAGATCTTTAAGAGTAAGTTGTGGGGGATTTTGAACTAGCCAGAAGGCACTAAGTGTATACTTTTAGCACTACAACTGCAGTTACTGTAACTAATGACACTAAGAGTATTAAGGTGAAACTTCTAGGAAGTTCCAATTAAACAAAAAAATGGTATGCATGCAGGTTCTGAAAGCGGCATATAAGCAATATCATGGGCAGCACCACTCTATGATAGCTAAAAATAACATTGAAACATTTAAAGAAGATAATTCAATTCAAAAGTAAAATTTCTAGTGTCCTTTCTAAGACTAAAAAGAGATTGGAGAACAATCAGCCCGTCTCTCAAGCCGATTTTATTTCCCAAACACATTTAGTCAAAATTTTGAGACAACTATTTTGTTCAGCATAGTAGAACGGTCCAGCAACTATTTCTTTAGGGATATTGAGCATGTCAAACCCTCACAATTATGCCAAACTATGTATGTATGTATGTATGTATAAATTTATTGCCCATCATAAATGTAAAATACAACACTGATGGAGTATAAAGAAAGAAATGAAAAAAAAACAAAAAAACTCTGACAAATACAAACAGAACCAAAACAGAGAAGAACAGACAAGAAGAAAAAAAAATTACAAATAGGGGCAATTATATGTAATAACAAACATATTATCAAGGACGGACAATTTCAGAGGTGCTTTCACCAATAATCTGCCTCCGATATCTCTCATTTCTTTTCTGTACCGCGAACACTGGACTTGCAACTCCATACCGCAAGGATAGTGAGCTGTTATTAGTCCAGAGAGGCAGCCTTAGCAAATATTTTGCATACTTGTAGAAGCACTTCCGTATATACCTAATATCTGAAGCAGTAAGAAGAGACCAAAATGGTGCAAGGGCAAGTAGATGCGGAACAGTAAATGCATTATAAACGCTAGCTAAGATACGGCGGTTAAATTTAAACTTTAACGCAATTAGTAAACCATATGCATTCCTAGATTTTCTGGCAGAAAAATCTTTTAGAAGTTGACTCGTGGCGTGAAGATTTGACCCAATCGGTACACCAATATATGTCTGTGTACATTGTGTTTTAACAACGTGTTCACCCAACTGAACCTTTGTCGGGCAATCTGAATGGTGATTGAACACCAGGAACTCAGTCTTACTCTCATTAAATCGAAGACCTACTACCTATCGAGAATTCCAAAATTTTCCTCAATTCCAAAGGCTGTTCTACTAATATCAAGGATGTCATCAGCATAGTTAGCTAGCGAAACAATAGATTCTTATATAAAAACAAAAACCGAAAAGTTATAAAAAAAAAATTCATGAAAATGACTGTCAGTAAAAAACGAACAGAAATTCATCTAAAAAAACTTTTTCCACAAAACAAGTTTTTCAAAGAAAACTAAATTAAGCAAACAATGGGCAAAAATGAAGTCAAGTAATCCTCCAAGCACAAAACTATCACAAATCAATATCAATAAATAAATGAAACTCGAAATGAACAAAAATTAGAATAATAGCCGATTCAAACTCGAAACGAACAAAAACTAACATTAGTAGCGCTGATAACCCCCATGCCTTCTCAAGACCAGAACATAATTTGCGCTTTACTGAAAACAAAATATGTTGAAATGTTTTCACCTTTTTTACCTCAATAAGTAAAAAACTTTTTTTTAATGACTTTTGTTAACCCTTTTTTTATTTTAAGGAATAAATATCAGTATAGGTATATTGAACTGACAATCCACGGTCTTTTTTTTTTTTTTTTTTTTTTTTTTTTTTTTTTTTTTTAGTAGGCTAAAGCCTAAGTTATGTTCTGTTCTTGACAAGGCATAAGGGTTGTCAGCCCTAGTAATGTTAATTTTTGCTCGTTTCGAGTTTGAATAGGCTATTTATTATAATTTCGGATCGTTTTGAGTTTCATTTAATTGTTGATATTGATTTGTGGTAGTTTTACGCTTTGAAGATTATTTGACTTTATTTCTGCCATGTCTTCTTTGTTAAAAAATGTCTCTTCAATTCTTATTCCGAGGAAATCCAGTTTCGCCTGAGTGATTGATTGCAATATTGGATAAAAATATTATCTGAAATGATCCTAAAATGTGAATAACAGTGGAAGGAGACTGTGTATATCTGTGTAGAAATTGTGTAGTTATGTGGATAACTGTACAGTAATCTGATTACAGGAAACATGCAGCATATTACAAAGTAAGAATTTTGTTGTTTTAGTGTTTTGTTTTAGTTAGTATATTTCCCAGGACTCTACCTGGGATCGCCAAGGGGTGGGGATGAGGCTGATTGCCAGAAAAAGCGACTAAGATATTTTAAAAGAGCATAAAACAAGAAATTCAAAGGCACTTTTCTTTTTGTTTCATAGTTTTCCTTTAAAAGAACCGTGAAATTGCAATTTTACAGGAATTTCATATAAGAAAACGGAAACAGAATTATGGTTTCTCCAGCTGCATCTACAGATTCTCGTTACGGCAGTCTAACAGAGTGAAGCTTGAAAAGTGCAATAAATCAATTAGACATACCCTAATCATAGTTTAACCATGCTTAAGTTTGATTGAGAAGCTGAGTAAATTTTGAGCCCTCTGTTATTCTTGATGAATAACAATATGTTGTGGTATAACTTTTCTCAGTAGAAGATATAAAATCTCACTTCCCCAGAAAACTTTACATGGCACCTTTTAAATTATATGAGCTGACCTTAAGATTAACCAAGATCCATATGAAACACTTGGAAAGCATAGACAAAATCTAAGGTGTCCCTGAAGTATAATATTTTCTTAACAAAATAAGGACAAATGTGTTAATGCTTCAGCATAAAGCAAACGATTATAGCGTGTCGCTTATACTGGGATTTTGCCAACCCCCCTCCTCCTAGAAGGATAAAAACACAAAAAATCCAAAATTTGTAAAAGTTGGCGATAAATTGATACTTTACAGGAGGTAAAAGATCCATTTTAAAGTTTTTACCCCTTTGGGGTTTCAGACCCAAAAAAGAAAAAAACATCTGGATGGACCTATGCTATTACAAGAATTCAATCACTAGACTGGGTGAATTATTGCGAACACTTTTGTTTCTGCAGGGATTTGAAAAAAAATATATATAAGGCTTCAAAAATAATATACACGCGAAATTTGATCTGACAAAATACTTAAAGGCTTCACTAATCGTTGGTAATCGAATCATTCTTTTTTTTCAAAAAGAGATACTTATAGCAAAAACCATATTAAATTTATCATGTATCCTATGTCTCTTACGTCGCAATTTAAGCAAAAATAGCTTATTACCAAAATGTGGTCTACAAAAAGAAGTCATACCAAAATACACACTATTATCCTTTCCACCTAGGGAAAACAAGCCCGATAATTTCTTTCTGTCCAGCTTTAAGTTTCTTAGATATTTCAACTTAATATCATGATCCATTCCTGAGACACGCCCTTTTGACAATCTGCATGCGCACAGCGTGTTTTGATTTAATTCAAGTTTTCCCTCAATATTCTCTCAAATTTTCACCTTCATATCCTTAGTCTTAATAGTACTAGTATCATAGTAGTAGTACTATATGCAGTGGTAGCGTTGCATTAGTACAAGTAGCAACACTAGTACCAGTATGCTAGTATACATACGTTGACGTTTGGTCAGTTAAACATCATCTCATGATTCCCTAAAAGTTTCAGTTTGATCCGGTAAGCCGTTCAAAAGATATTGTTGATATGCCCTTTTGCAATCTGCATGCACATAACATGTTTTGATTTAGTTCAACTTTCCCCTCAACAAAACAATTAAAATTGTTCTTTGATCCTATTCTAGAACATACTTTAATTAAACACACGTATTTGCTTTAAGAAATGTCTTTTTATTAAATTTTATTTTAGAACCAATGCTTAAAAAAAATAACTTAAGCCTTTTATGAACAGCATTTGGCGTCTTAGTTATTGAATAAATAAAAAAAAACAAGTTTTTTTTAACTGAAAGTAAGGAGTGACATTAAAACGAACAGAAATTATTCCGTATATGAAAGGGGCTATCCCCTCCTCAGCGCCTCGGTCTTTACGCTAAAGTTTGACTCTATCTCACAACTTCATTTTTAAAACAATAAAAAACTTTAGCGTAAAGAGCGAGGCGTTGAGGAGGGGACAGCCTCTTTCATATACGGAATAATTTCTGTTCGTTTTAAGTTTTAATATCGCTACTTACTTTTAGTTAAACAAACTTGTTTTTTTATTTAATTTCTGAACCTTTTTAAATTAATGCAGGTGTGAGTTTGGCTCACCGTACATGAATAATTAAAACAAAATTTGTATATTAATTTTACTTTTTTTGGCTAAATGGCTTTCTCGAAAGTTGTTTAATTTTTTTACAAACGTTTTTATAAGTGATAAATATACGTAACTTACGAATTAACTTACGTAGCGAACTTCTATATTCGTATATTTTTATTACGTTTAGAAGGGGGGTTCACCCCTCTAGTCAATACCTCGCTCTTTACACTAAAGTTCAGATTCTTTTTCCAATTTTTTAAGAATGACCCTTAATCCCCAAGGCCGTTAATTAGAATAAATAGCTCTTATGAAAGTACTAAAAAAAAAACTTCAGGGCAGTCTTCAGGGCAAGGGTTATAAGTTGTGCCCTGGGGGGCATAAAAGGTTTTTATTGAAAGCTTTGTCACAGAAACTTAAAAAAGGGCTCATTCTATTGGAAATTCAAAGAGCTAGTGCCCTTTTTAATAGTCAAAAGTGATTGGAGGGCCACTAACCCCTCTCTAACGCAAACCTTTTCCCCAAACACATCCAATAAAAATTTTTAGATAACCATTTTGTTCAACGTAGTTGAAAGTCTTGGAATTTGGGTATTTAAGGATGACAACCCCCCCCCCCGAAAGCCCTCGGGGCAGGGGTTGTAACTTATTCCCTAGGGCAAAAGGTTTTTATAGAAAGCATTGTCATAGAAACTTCAAAAAGGGCTCATTCGATTGGAAATTGTAAAGCCTAGTGCCCTTTCAATTGTAGAAAGTAATTAGAGGGCAACTAACCCCCCCTCCCCTCCCTCACGCCCACTATTTCCCAAAACACATACAATCAAAATTCTGAGATAGCCATTTTTTTCAACGTAGTTGAAAGTTCTGGAAATTAGGTTGTTGAGGATGACAACCCCCCAAACCCCTCAGGGCAAGGGTTGTAAGTTATGCCCTAGGGGCATATAAAGTTTTTAAACAAAGTGTTTTCTTAGAAACTTCAAAAAGGGCTCATTCGATTGGAAATTAAAAGGGCTACTGACCTTTTTAATAGTCAAAAGTGATTGGAGGGCAACTAACCCCCCTCTCACACCCACCATTTTTCCGAACACATCCAATCAAAATTTTGAGATAGACATTTTGTTCAACGTAGTTGAAAGGTCCAGAAATTATGTCTTTGAGGATGAAACACCCCCTACAGCCCACAGGGCAAGAGTTGTAAGTTATGCCCTGGGGGCATATAAGGTTTTTATAAAAAGCGTTGTCATAAAACTTCAAAAAGGGCTCACTTGACTGGAAATTGACAGGGCTAGCTCCCTTGAAAGAGGGGGGCAACTAACCCCCCTCTCACGCCCACCATTTTACCACACACATGCAATTTAAATTTTGGGATATTCACTTTATTCAGCGTAGTTAAAAGTTCTGGAAATTAGGTCTTTGAGGATGATAACCCCCTAAGAGCCCTCAGGACAATGGTTGTAAGTTATGCCCTGGGGGCATATACGATTTTTATAGAAAGTGTTGTTGTAGAAACTTCTAAAACCCTCATTTGATTGGAAATTGAAAGGGCTAGTGCCCTTTTTAATAGTCAAAGTGATTGGAGAGCAACTAACCCCCCTCTCACGCCGACCATTTCCCCAAAAACATCCAATTACAATTTTGAGATAGGTAAAATCTTCAACGTAGTTGAAAGTTCTGGAAAATACGATTTTGAGGATGACAAATCACCCAAACCCCTCAGGGTAAGGATTGTAAGTTATACCCTTGGGGCATATAAGGTTTTTATACAGAAAGTGTTTTCGTAGAGATTTCAAAAATGGATAATTCGTTTGGAAATTAAAAGGGCAAGTGCCCTTTTTAATAGTCGAAAGTGAATGGAGGTCAACTATCCCCCCTCTCGTACCCACTATTTCCCCAAACATATCCAATCAAAATTTTGAGATAGCAATTTTGTTCAAATTAGATGAGCGTTCTGGAAATTAGGTTTTTGGGGATGACAACCCCCCCCCCTACAGGCTTCAAGGCAATGGTTGTAAGGTATGCCCTGGGGGCATATAAGGTTTCTTTATAGAAGATGTTGTCGTAGAAACTTCAGAAAAGGCTCATTCAATTGGAAATTTAAAGGGCTACTGCCCTTTTTAAAAGGCTAGTCGAACCTGATTGAACGGCAACTAATACCCTCTCACGCTTACTACTTCTACAAACATATCCTATCAAAATTTTGAGATAGCCATTTTTTTCAACGTAGTTAAAAGTTTTGGATATTATTTCTTTTAGAATTATAACCCCCCTCCCACACTTCCCTCAGAGCAAGGGCTGTTAGTTATGCCCTAGGGGCGTATAAGGTTCTTATAGAGAGCGTTGTAATAGAAACTTCTACAACTTCGAAACTTCGAAGGGCTAGTGCTCTTTTTAATAGTCAAAAGTGATTGGAGGAGAACTAACACCCCTCCCACGCCCACAATTTCCCCAAAAACAGTCAGTAATAATTTTGAGATAACCATTTTGTTCAACGTAATTGACAATTTCGGAAATTATGTCTTTGAGGATGACACCCCCCCCCCACAGCCGTCAGTGCAAGGGTTGTAATTTATGCCCTAGGGGCATATAAAGTTTTATAGAAAGTGTTGTCGTAGAAACTTCATAAAGGATTCATTCGATTGGAAATTGAGAGGGCTAGTTCCCTATTTAATAGTCGAAAGCGATTGGAGGGCAACTAACGCCCCTCTCACGCCTACCATTTCCCCAAACACATTCAATCAAAATTTTGAGATATTCATTTTGTTCAACGTAGTGGAAAGTTCTGGAAATTAGGTCCTTGCCAGCGTTGTCGTAGAAAATACGAAAAAGATTCATTCAATTGGGAATTGAGATGACTACTGCCCTCATTAATAGTTAATTGGAAGCTATCGGAGGGCGAATGCCCCCCCATGCCCATCATTTCCCCAAACAATTCCGATCAGCATTTTGATACATCCATTTTGTTGAACGTAGATGAAGGATCTGGAAATTATGTGTTTGAGTATGACAACCCCTCACAGTCCTCAGGGCTAAGTTATGCCCTGGGGGAATATAATGTCTTATAGAAAGTCTTGTCGTGAAAACTTCAAAAAGGGCTCTTTTGATTGGAAATAGAGAAGGCTAATGCCGTTTCTAATAGTCTAAAGCAATCGGAGGGAGAACCCCCCTGCCCCCACGTCCATCATTCCCCCAAACCTTTCCGATCAACGTTTTGATATTGCCATTTTGTTCATCGTACTTGTAAGGTCTGAAAATTATGTCTTTGAGGATGACAACCCTCCTCCCCCCCCCCATAGCCCTCAGGACAATGGTCGTAAGTTATGCCCTTGGGGCATATAAGGTTTTTATAGAAAGTTTTGTCTTCGAAGCTTCAAAAAGGGCTCATTCAAATGGAAATTGAGAGGACTAGAACCTTCTTTATTAGTCGAAAGTGATGAGAGGGCAAATGTCCCCCTCCACGCCTATCATTTCCGCAAACGCTTCCAATCAAAATTTTTATATAACCATTTTGTTAAACCTATCAGAAAGGTCTGGAAATTGTGTCTTTGAGGATAACAAATCCCCTCAGCCCTCAGGGCAAGGGTTGTAAGTTATGCCCTGGGGACATTTAGGGTTTTTATAGAATGTTTGGTCCTATAAACTTCAAAGGGGCCTCATTGGATTAGTAATCAGACGCTCTAGTGCTCTTTTTAAAAGTCAAAGGGGTCAGAGGGCAGCTACCCTCTCCCCTCTACACATACGTCGTATTGTCCCGACGTCTAATAGAGATTTTGAGAAAGCCATTTTATCCAAAATAGCCTAAATATCATAATAACAAGGCTTTTTGGGGTTGAAACAAACCCCAGAGATTAGGGGCAAGGGTTGTAAGTTATGCCCAGGGGGTATTTAATAGTTTTATGCAAGGGATTGTTGTTTAACTTCGGAAGTGGCTCAGTCTTTCTCCCTGAATAAGACTATGTCAATATAAAACGAACAGAAATAAATCAAAAATTTTTTTGCACAAAATAAGTTCTTAAAAAAGAGTAAAGAACTCCATTAAACCAAAAATGAACAAAAATAGAATCAAATAATCTACTAAGCATACAGCTACCAGAAATCAGTGTCAATAAATAAATGAAACCCAAGACATACGGAAATTAAAATAAACTTAAAACGAGCAGAAATTAGTCTGAGCAGGGTCCTAAACTCTATGCTTTCTAAAAGCCAGAATATAATTTGTACTTTACTGAAAGCATATGTATACTAAACTGACCATGCACATTTTTTTTCAGTAAATTCATTTGAATTTTTTTTCAGTAAAGTACAAATTATTGAGTCGCAGCCTTGGCCTCCCTTGGAGTTTATCGGCAATGAAAGGAGATCTGGGAACGTAATATTTATTTAAAAAGGGTTTAAATAGTGAAGAAATTAAGAGGTATATGTCAGGGAGGAGTCATTTTCTAGCATTTGGGAGAAAGGAGAAAGTACTTAGGGAGGGTGAGGGTAAAGGATGGTCCTTGTTCGTGTCCCATGTGTGGAGATAATGGTAAGGATCAGCTTTTCTTTATGGCTCTTTGTCCTGAATTACAAAATTTAAGGAAAGAGTTATTTTCTATTAGTTAGGGAAATTTAAGGAAAGAGTTATTTTCTAGTAGTTAGGGGTCAAGTGAGCGGGTGGTCTCAAAAATGGGATCAAAAGATTATGGGACAATAAAAAAGATTGCAAAATATATTAAATTGGGAATAACCCATAGAGAGATTTTTGTAAGGGGGGGGGGGTAAGTGTTAGAAATAGTTTTGAATGCGTGTGAGTAGTTTTTTTTTGTATGCTATTTTTCTTTTTTGTAGCCATGGCCTATGTGACTTTAAGGCATTAAATATCTATCTATCCATCTATTATTATTTTGTGTGTATTATGTGTTATTTTGTTGCGTTATAATTATGGTATTATGTGTATTATTAAGTGTGTTTTTGCTATCGTTATTGATGTGTTATTATCGTATTATGGTATTGTTATTGTCAGGTATCTTTTTACTATGTTCATCAGTGTTTTTTGTTTGTTTTTTTGTTTTTGTTTTTTTTGCCATGGCCTTAAGAGGCTTTTGTAGAAATAAATGTTTATCTATCTAGAAAAAAAAATACAACAGTTTGCTATAAATACAACGCTATAAAAAAAACTAGTCCACCAATGCTAACTTTCAAGCCCATTCACAATGAAATTTTACAAATACCAAGATTTAGCTAGCGCTAATTTGAGCCAATCCGATTCTTCATATTTTTTCGGTAAAAAATCTTAAAAGAAAAATTTAATAGCCTTAAATTAGTGCTAGCCAAATCTCGATACTAGTAAAATCTCATTGTGATTGGGTTATTAGTTAATAAGTATGAATTAGCTGTTTCTATATAGCTGCAAATGTAATTAGGCATTCACCGAACATGTTTTCTCTAATTAGATTACCAAAGCATAAAGTATTATAAGATCTTTCATAACAGGACTTTCCAAAAATTTAGAGAGAATAGCCAGAAATACGAGAGAAGAAATTTCCAGATTATTGCTTTCAAATTAGAAAAGCCTTCGCAGGAAATGAATCGGATCTGTGTTAGGAAGGAAAATCTATTAGTTCTGAGATGGTTCTGAGATACTGGAAGCATGAACCCTCAAAAACTATATTTATAACGATATTGTCTTAACTTTCAATGAACCCCTAGCAAAATGTCTAAGGAAGAGTGTTGGTGGGGGTAAAATTGCGGTAATATATAAAGTGCAACGTACAACATCACATAAATGGCCTGGTAAACAAACAAGGGGGAAAGATTAAAGGGGATATCCATGTAAAGATAATTTTTTGAAGAGATTCGTTTAAAAACGAATCCATCCAGGAAGATATTAAACAGATTGTCAGTACACAGCTTCAAGCAATGGACTTTTCTGGTAAAATTGCAGACATTGAAAAAAAGATTGCTGATCATGTTGCTGCTCAAACTGATCAGCTTAAGCAGCAAGAATTAAAAAATCAACTCATTGCGTTTGGATTACCTGAGGATAGTACATTTGACAATCCTGAACCTAAGTTTTTGTCATTTTGCCAAGATAAGTTTCCTTGCACTAGTCTTTTGAACAGAGACATTGCTTTTTTGAAACGTATTGTAAAACGAGTTGGTAATAAAAATTGACCAGTTATAATTGTTTTCTGCAACCTGAGAGCAGGATTCTTGCTACTCAAAAATAGCAAGGGCCTGAAAGGTTCTGGTTTGGTTATTAATGACCCATTGGCTATACATAGACATACCTTACTTTCACAAGCTAAAGCTCATTGTGGCATGAATAATGCATGGGCTGGAAACGGTGATATTTTTGTTAAAAGTAGAAGTAGGGTACTCAAAATATCATCCATTGGTTACATTAATGCCCTTCCTGTTTTGCAAGAATCTTTTGCCAGTATTGTTTCAGAATGACTAGTGCTGCTTAACATAACTCTTCTCTTTGCAACAAAATTTCATCTACTTAGTTATTTTTTTGCCAAATTTCCTTTTTTTCGCTTTGGCTTGTTCTTTTTCCCTTACAGTCAAAATTATTACATGTAGTTTGTTTTTTTAACTTATTTTACATGCTGTATTCTTCCTGTCCACACTAATTTAGATTTATCTGTTTCACCACTTTTCCTAATATTGGATAATGAAAATGGATGATACTCAGGATTCTTTCTCTTTCCTAAGTAAATTTTCTCTTCTAGATTCAGTGTGTTTTGATTCACCTTTTGTTTCTGGTGATGATAGTGAAAATGATCCTCTGTTAAAATCTCTTCATCAGTCTGATTGTTGTTACCATTCTTATCAGTATTATTTTGAAAAAGTGCTGCTTTCAATGTCTTCGGTTAAAGACTTTAATGTGTATAATTTGAATGTGAAAGGTTGAAGGTACAAATGGAATAATGTTCTGCAATGTATTGGTGATATCAATTACTCTTATGATGTAGTAGGTCTCACAGGGACCTGGCTGTCTTCAAGTGATGGTATGTCTGTGTATGACATACCAGGTTTTACTGCATACCACTCAACTAGATCTCTAACTAAGTGCTCTGGTGGTATATCTCTTTTTGTCAGAAGTAGTCTTAATGTTGTGAGACGTACAGATCTAGAGAAGATTTTTGATCCAGTCATAAATAATAGAAGTGTGTATGCTTTGATTGTTGACCTGTCATGTGATACAGTAAGTTGTGACACTATTTGTTTATTTTATAAGCCTCCACCTTTCCCAATTGAGAAATTTTCTGAATTAATTGATGAAATGTACTCAGTTGATAAGCTTGCTTCAAGAAATGTTTTTATGCTTGGAGACTTTAACTGCAATTTATTGAAAATTGGGTGTGATAATGAGTCTGATCGTTTTTTTTTATCTATTTCTTCCTCTGGCCTTCTTCTTTGCATTTTCTTTCCTACTTCTGTTGATCAAGTCTGATCTTCTGCAACACTGATTGACAACATTTTTATGTCTTCTAAAATGATATTAAATTTTCCTCTGGTATTATTTTCTCTGATCTTTCTGACCATTTTCCAATTTATTGTTCTGTTCCCAAATTGAAAATGCTGAGCCAAGAGGATACCAGAGGTGAGTCTTATTCAATAATTTATAGTCAGAGAAATGTTTATAACCTTATGTCTGATCTTAGTGCTAGTGATTGGTGTTCAGTAATGAATTCTGATGATGTTAATAGGGCTTCAGCCTCATTAATAAGTCGGCTGACAGCACTAATTGAAAAAAATTTTCCCCTTGTAAAATCTTCAAGTAAATATAAACCCAAGATGCCTTGGATGTCTCCTAGTCTTGTGAGATCAACAATTCAGAAGTCAGAGCTTTTTAAGCTGGCTTGCAAAAGCCTTGATCCTGATGATTTATCAAATTATAAGCATTATAAGAATGTATTAACATCAACAATTAGACTAGCTAAGAAGAATTATTTTTTGTTGAAAATTCAAGAATGCAAAGGTAATTTATAGAAAGCTTGGAGTGTAGTTAATAAAGCTTCATCTCGTAGGAAACAATCAAAAGAAACAGCCTACTGCCTTCAAGAATGCAGATTGTTCAACTATTGAAAAAGCAGCTGTACCTAGTGCCTTAAACTCTTACTTTACCACACTACCAACTGTTAAGACCCCCTCCTTTCCTAAACTAGGTAAATCTTCACCAGCTGAGAGAAGTATTTTTCTAACTCCTTGTACAAGCATAGAGATCTGTGATTTTATTTCTTCTTTAAGTAGCAGTAACACAGCTGATGCGCTTGGACTAACAAACCATGTGCTTAAGTCTGTTTCTTCTTATGTTGTTGAACCTCTTACCCATATTTTTAATCTATCTATTTCAAGAGGTATATACCCTGATTTGTTTAAAATTGCCAAAGTAATCCCTCTTTTTAAGAAAGGTGACCCCAGATTAGTGTCAAATTATAGACCTATATCAATTCTCCCAATTTTCTCGAAATTACTTGAAAAAGCTGCGCATAAGAGGCTTTTTTCATTCCTGTTTACTGGTGCTTCAGTTGGAAGCGGTTCTGTTCTGTCTGATCACCAGTATGGCTTCCAACCTAAACTTTTTACTGCATGTGCTCTAGTTGACGTTACAGAATTTGTGTGTGTTAATATAGACAAGGGTCGTTGTGTTCTTGGACAATTTCTTGATTTTCGTAAAGCTTTAGACATGGTAGATCAGTTTGTCGTTCTGGGAAAACTGTCTCTACTTGAAACTTGGGAACCTGCTTGTGAATGGTTTAAATCTTACCTGTTTATTAGATCACAGTTTGTGTGTTACGATGGGAAATATTCTGATCTAGCTTCGGTTTCCAAAGGGGTACCTCAAGGCTCAGTTTTGGGACCACTCCTCTTTCTAATTTATATTAATGACCTTCCTCCATCTCCCAACCTTGATACCCACACTGTTATGTTTGTAGACGATAGTAATTTTTTCGTGGTTTCAAATGATCTGCCCTCTGCTGTTGCTAAGGCTCAGCTTCTGCTCAACCATGTGCGTGATTGGTGTGAGCAGAACGGGATGCTGTTGAATAGATCTAAGAGTAGCATTATTCATTTTCGAACCCCATACCACATGTATGAACCTTCCCCAACAATCTTTGATTTTTATGGTACTGATATAATTCCCCAGTGCTCTTGTGTTAAACTTCTTGGTGTACATGTTGATTGTTTTCTTTCTTTCAAAACTCATATTTCCTATGCGCATTCTATAATTTCTCGTCAAGTGTCTATGCTTCATCGTGCCAATCAATTTCTTCCTCCCGATGTAATGCTTTCTCTTTACTATTCATTTGTCCTTCCTTATCTTTCTTATTGCTGCACTGTATGGGGCAATACTAACTATTCTTCCCTTCGGCAACTCCGAACAGCACAGAATAGAGTGGTGAAGGCAACTTTTTGCCTACCCCAACTCTATCCTACAGCTGGTCTTTACAGTGATACAGGTCTAGATGCCTTAGATGTGGTTATCAAGAAGCAGAACCTAAAACTGGGTCATCGAGCCTTCAATTTCTCGCTTCTTCCAAACATCTTATCCTACTTTGATCTAGCATCAGCATGTAAGTGCCAGACTTTGCTTCGGAGCTCTGTTCACCAATTTCGGCTGCCTAAAAGGGTATCATCAGCAGCTCAGAGGTCACCAATTTATAGAGAAATTGCTTTTTTGGAACTCTATTCTCAGTGATCTTTTTCTTATCAAAAACTCTTCTTCCCTTTGCAGAAAAATATTCTCTAAGGCTTGAAGTAATTTCGTTTTCTTTTTCTTTATTTCTTTATTCATTTTGGTTTATCTATTTATTCCGCTTTACTTTATAGTTTTTTTTTCTTTTCTCCTCTCTCAATATGTTGAATGAGATTGAACCCCGCTGTTTAATAGTATTATTATTGGTTTGGATTTTTAATAAATTACAGGACATTTTCAGTTCAGATAAATTTAATTCAAAGGCTCTTGTTTAACAGCTTTTTTTTTTTTGTTTTTTTTTTTTTTTTTTTTTTTTTGATTTTTCTCGCATTGTGTTTATATTTTGAGATATGGTTGTATTTTTTTTTCCTTCCCTGATTTGTTTTGTGTGGATTTTGTGATTCTTACGAGGTCCTATACAAGCTATACTTCTTGGGACCTCTAGCGCTTAAGTGCATTTATGTATTTATTGTAGTATTTAATAAATTGAAATTGAATTGAATTGAAATTGAATTTGGAGTCTTAAAGGGGTCTGAAATATCAGACCCTATCCCCCCTCCTTAGAATATTTGAGAGATAACAATTTTACAGGGATCATTACTATTCTGTACTTATTGTTATAGAGATATTAAACTTGAATTTAGGAAACAGGGGTTGAAGGGGAAATGAAAATTTCCTATTTTCTGATAGCTCACCGCAGCACCAAGCTACCTGAGGCCAACACAGCTAGGGCTGTGGAGGCCAACTAGCCAACTAGGGCAATCACTTTCGACTATTAAAAATGACACTAGCTCTTTCAATTTCTAATCGAATGAGCCCTTTTTGAAGTTTCTACGACAACACTTTCTATAAAAACCTAATATGCCCCAGGGCAGAACTTACAACCCTTGCCCTGAGGGCTATGGGGGAGTGTGCTCCTTAAAAACATAATTTCTATCCGGAAATCAACTGCACTGAAGAAAATGGCTGTCTCAAAATTCTGATCGAATGTGTTTTGGGAAATGGTGGGTGTGGAAGGGGTGTTGGTTCACGTCCAATCACTTCCGACTATTAAAAAGAGCCCAAACCACTCCAATTTCCAATCGAATGAGCCCTTTTCCAAGTTTCTATGACAACTCCTTCGATACGAAGTGCCCTGGTCTAAAGGAAAAAAAAACAATAATAATACATTGTGCCAACATAGTTCTTTACTTAGGCAGCGCGATTGCGCTGCCTATGATTAAATAAAAAAAATACATGTTTTATAAACAGAAAGTAATGAGCGACATTAAAACTTAAAACGAACAGAAATTATTACATGTATAAAGGGGATTACCCCCTCCTTGACACCTCACTCTTTACGCTAAAGTTTTTTATTGCTTTTAAAAAAGCTTCCTATTTTTCTATTTAAACGACCCTTGTCTTTCAGGAGTCGTTCTTAAAGAATTAGGACAAAACTGAAACTTTACCGTAAAGAATGATATGTTGAGGAGGAGCGACCTCTCTCATATACGTAGTAATTTCTGTTCCTTTTAAGTTTTAATGTTGCTCCTTACTTTCAGTTGAAAAAACTTGTTTTTTTAATTTAATTTCTGATTGTTTTTAAGTAATGACTGGAAATATAGCCCCAATTCCACGTAGAAATCCCCCTCCCCTCGGAAATATCCTCTAGACAATGCAATCCCGGTGAAAATTTAACCCTTGACTATTACTCCACGCGTAAAATTGAGACGGAAAAGAGAAAGCAAGACATTTAAAAAGAATTTTGTATAGAAATTCTGGAAAATTCCCCCAGTATATGATTTTCCCCAACAAGCTCACCCCCTTGAAAATTCCCTCCCCATAAAACATTCCCCCGTAGAAAAACCTCCAGCAAACAATTCGCCCCCTCCCCACCCAAAATGTATACATACTTCACAATAACAAAAACTATGCGTAAAAAATCGGAAAATTTTATAACTTAAATACCTTTTCCCTGGGGCTGGGGGGGGGGGGTCATGTTATATCCAAGGGCAATGTTATGGGGGCTTTCAACTGTGATGAGCAAAATAGATATTTCAAAATTTTGATCCGACGACATTGAGAAAAAAAGGGAGCGGGAGGGGGCCAGGTTGGCCTCCAATCTTTTTGGTCACTTAAAAATGGCACTAGAACTTTTAATTAATTTTGAATGAGACCTTTTACGATATTATTGGACCACTGGGTCGATACAATCATCTGGGGGAAAAAAAATAAATAAACACGCATCCGTGATCTTTCTTCTGGCAAAAGATACAAAATTCCACATTTTTGCAGATAGGAGCTTGAAACCACTACAGTAGGGTTTTCCTGATACGCTGAATCTGATGGTGTAGTTTTCATTGAGATTCTAATAGTTTTAGAGTGTGTTTTTCCCTTTTTTCGGAAATCAGGCATATTTTCTCAGGCTTGTGACCTTTAATTGGTAAGACTAGACTTAATAAAACTTATATATTTAAAATCAGAATAATAAACCGATTCTTTTGATATATCTATTGGTATCAAAATTCCGTTTTTAGAGTTTTGGTTACTATTGGGCCGGGACGCTTCTTACTTACAGTTCGTTACGACGAACTGTTTCATACTACCCCGGCAAGTGATGCTGTCCACCTGATCAATCTTTTTGTTACACAACGTCACCTTTTCATCTTCACTTATTCCTTGCCTTAGTGACTTAGTCTTCTTAACATTTATTTTCAAACCTATTCTAGCACCCAAAACTCGCAAAACCTTTAAAAGTTCATTCATTTGGCTCACACTTTCATCTGGGATGCTTAAATCATCAGCATAATTTAAGTCCAGGAAAGTTTTTCTTCTCCATTTGCTTCCGTGGTCTCCCATTGGCTTTCCTGTGCTTCTTAAGACAAAATCTATCAAAATTATCAATATAAAGTGGATAGAACACAACTCTGCCTAACTCCTGATTTGATACGAAACTAGCTGCTTGCCTCATGCAATTATAACGTTATAAGACAGATTTCAAGCAGTTAAAGAAATTAATGACAGAATTTGTTCATGAGCTTTTCAGGATAAAAAGAAATAAAGGTTGAAACAAGCTTGAAGGTTCAGTCTATACTTACAGGCAACTATAAGGGTGGCATTTTTTGACCGTGCTGTGCCGACGCTATTTCGAGCTAAACACCAGTAAACACCACTATCTGATTCTCTTCGACTATGAGTGACGGCAAGAAAAAATAGAGCACCGCCAGGTAAGAGTATTCGATGGCTGAAAAGATAAATATTAGGATCATAAGCCACTGCACCGCCAGGTAAGAGTATTCGATGGCTAAGATAAATATGTTGGATCATAAGCCACTCACCCAATGATGGAAGGTCTCGAATACCTGAAACATTTCTCAGTGTTGAGCATCAAATAAAAACCTCAAGAAACGCCATCTACTACACACATTTAAGACACATACAATTTGATCATTTCTTTAGATCAAAAATGTCATGATAAAATGTCATGAAAAATGTTATGATATGTCTGATCATAACTTCTCTTTTAACGAATAGGTTGATTGTCTCCTCATCCGTCTTTCAGAGCTTAACTTTCGACAGCAAACCTCTTATTGAAGCAATCTTCTTTGACAATTTCAGATAAGCCTTATTTTTGGTATAAAAAAAAAGAAAATTCTACAAAGGATATTTATCTTATTCGGCTTTTCAAAAAACTCGATTTTTAGGTGAAAATAGTCTGAAGCAATACCAAAAGTTGCAAATAAAGCATGAATTTTTGCATTTTACAATTTTTTATGGTCAATGGGAAGCAAGGATTTAAGCTCAAGTTTGTTGGACATGAAATAGCCTCCTTATAAAGATAATCGTTTTCTTCCGTGATTAAAGTAGATTATTGCATGTTCGAAAACTATGATGGGCGAATAGACCAATACACCATGTACGCAGGTTTTCTTTGGAGTAGGTGAGGGGAAGGGGGAGCACTTTCAGGGGTGGTTAGAACTTCTTAACAGAAATAGCAAAATGAGTGATTTATCTTGAACATTAATGAAAATAAAAATATAACAACATTTATAAAAATGTCGGGATGTCAGAAGAACATGGGTTTATAATCTTTTTATCGATCGCAGTTTTAGATTTTTCTTTTTTTTAAATATACATGAAGGCTATCTAATGGTAGATTTGAAAATAGGCAGCAATCCAGAAATAAGTTTCTTAACAAATTTTTTTATCACTTATTCCTCTTTGATTCTGGTTTTCCATATTATGAATTATATAGGACCATAATAATTGTGCAACTTGACTCCTTAATTGTCAACATTTATCTTCATATATTGCTAATTCTAGCTCAATAATCTTTTGAAAGGTTAAGAAAAATGTCAATTTGGAAAAAGCAACAGCTTGGAAGAGAAGACAAGTTCACTTACTTTCATTCAAATACACATGAGGATAGGCACCATCCGAAGACTTGATGCAGATAGAACCACCTTTAGAATGTGGCTTGGCGGGTCGAAGGTGATCCCCGCACACAGCATGGCGTTTGGTTCCAACCCCCTCAAAACATTTTATTATTCTCGTAGTTTTACCATTATTTCCTATTGTTGTACTTGTTTTTTGTGTTTAAGAAAGCTTATAAAATTTCAAATGATAAATATTCAAATTTATTGCATTATGTCTCACTGTTTAAAGTAGTTAGCTCCTGCCTCTTCCAAAAACTAAAAAAATTACGCAGTTATCCTCGTGAGCTACTTCTTTTTGAGTAGAAACTTTCTTTTTTTAGTTTAGTTGCTTTAAAGTTCCGCATTTCCCAGCTCTTCTTAAGGAATTTAGAGTGCTTGCCTTTAACTTTTATGGAAATTTCCTGAGTTTACAATCATGCAGCTGTTGGAATTAATGACTTCATTCCGTTGTCCATAGAGAAAACCCATTACTCGTACTAATCAAAAGTTATGTATGTTTTCTGCATTTTTACCCATTTATTCAATCAGAGGCAGGTCTCTAGCACAGCCTAAGTAAACATCCATATTCCTTAAATACATTATTATTATTATTATTATTTCCCCTGGTCAATTCGTATGGAACGGTTGGTCGTAGAAACTTCGGAGGGGGCTCCTTTGACCGGAAATAGTAATTTTTTAAAGTTCCCTTCCCCTTCCGGTCTTTTTTTATTACCTGACCCCACCCTTATCCCCCTGAAAGAGGTATGGCATTATCCCCACTGTCCTTGGGGCAAGGGCTGCAAATAATGCACTTTGGCTATTGTCTACATGTATGTTTTATAATTGAAAAGAGGCTTTTATTCGATAGTTAGATATATTTGGTATTTGCTCAAAACTTTCAGCAATCGTTTTCTAGGTCAAAATGATTAAACATTTTTCTTGGAAGGGGTGGGGTAGGGAGTAAAGAAATGTACCAACTCATTAGTTTGAAATTAACGGCCAAAGGTCCTGGCTTTAAGAGAAACCAAACGTAGAAATAAAACTGTTCCGGGGCACGATTCCCACCCCAAAACATGGGGTCTAAAAAAGTGGTCGGCTTGAAACCTATATACTTAAGTCCTTGGTCTAAGACGACCCCTATACAGAAGGGAAAATAGAATGGAAATGCTGATTCTCCTGAAAATGGGGGTAAAAAAAAGCCAGGAAATGTTTAAAAACATTGTTATGAATTTGTCCATTGTTTGCATATAATATTTGCTATCAGGAAGTGTACACACATTTGGGGGGGGGGGGTATTTTGTGCTCGGCATGGTTTTCCATGGGGAGAATCTTCCGTTGGGAGGGAAATTTCCGGGGGTAACTGTCCAGGGGAAACTTTACTCAGAGGGGATTTGACAGAATTCCTACATGAAATTCTTTTTATTTGTCTTTCCTTATCTTTCCCATTACAGTTTTACACGTAGAGATGTTCCGGTGCAATTGTATGAGGGAGTTTTTCAACAGATTTGGATTTCCAGGAAAAAAAATCTGGGGAGGATTTTTGAATTGATAGAAAAAATGATTAGAAATCAAATTTTTTTCAAATGAAAGTATTCTAAGGAGAATTTTTTAGGCAGAATCGTCCGTAAGAAATTTTACGAAGGTAGAGGGGAATTTTCAGTGAGGAAGGAATGATCCGGAGAGAATTTTCAGGGGGTGTATTTTACGGGGTAGTAGTATTTTACGTGGGAGGAACTTTCCATCGAGAATTTTCCTGCAGGGGGAGGGATTTTCATGGAGGGTGAGCCAATTTTACCGGCATTATTTGAAAAATTATCAGAAATTAAATAAAAATAACAATTTTTTTTCGAATGAAAGTAAGGAGCTATATTAATACTCAAAACAAAGAGAAATTATTCTACATATGAAGGGGTTGCACCCCTTTTCAATACCCTGCTCTTTACGCTAAAGTTTGACTTTTTGTCCCAATTTTTTAGAACGACTCCTGAAACACAAGGGCCGTTTAATTAGAATAGGAAGCTGTTTTAAAAGTGCTACAAACTACACTGCCCCAGACATTTAAGGCTTGGTAGATGAGCTTATGAAATATAGCGGTTACCATGTTTGATACGATCCAAAAAAATAGGAATATCAGTTTTGATAAAGGAAAAGTCTCTTCCTTCAAGGAAAACTTGGAACTCTTCTATAATAAAAATAAAAATGACAAATATAGTAAATAGACGTTTTAGCCTCTGAGGCATAATCCTCTAGTAACCATAAATGTTTCTTAGAGAGGCAAATTATGTATTTAGCCTAGGGATTCTCATTTGACTAAGAGATGCTTTAAAATTTTCAAAGAAAAAGAAAGAGTGGTTAAAGAAGGAGAAGAGCACGCGTTGACCAAATTTACACTGTTGGATTATTAACTCAAAGGTTCTGAATTATCAAGCTCTTTCGATTTTAAGTTTTACTGATCAATAACAGACATTTGATTCAGATGATAAAAAAGCTTTAATGAAAGTCCTTTTCTTGTATGGTACACTTGATAACCACGTTAATGTGATTAGTGATATATGTGAGAAAAGTATTGCTGGGGTTAAGACAAGGAGCGAGGTTAGTTTGGTGTGGAAGCAGGAGTTAAGTAATGCAGTGAATTTATCCCCGTTTACATGGAGTTTTTACATTAATTTTATCCTAAGGAAGGTAATAAAAGCTACGGAAGGACAAAATATTTAATGGGAAGGTAAGACGGAGATGTCTCCTAGACGACTGCTCAGGCCACATTGTAGTCACACTTGTCAATAAAACCAAGTTATGCACGAGTACAGCGCTAATTATGTACACCGTGCATAATTCCTCAAATGAAATATTGCTCAATTTTCAAACATCGAATTCTTGATTGACCAATCAGAATCAAGATTTAAGCCATAGTTTTTTGAAACTAGAAAAAATGGAAGCTTGGAACAGCATTTGTCTACATGTAATAGAAATCTGACAAAAGTTAACAAAGACGTATTATTAGTAGAGAACAATTGGAAAAAAATTAATTTTGGTGTAAACTAAAAAAAAAGATCAATTTATTGCAATTTTAATTTCCGCTTCTGACATACATTTGTGACGGTAAAATAAAAAAAAAACATCTCATTCATAAAATGTTTCTTTTCAAACAGTTCGTGGTAACGAACTGTAAGTAGGCTAAGGAGCGACTCGGCTCAATAGTAACCGAAACCCTAAAAAACGGAATTTTGATACCAATAGATACAACAAAAGAATCAGATTTTAATTCTGATTTCAAATATATAGCTTTCATCAAGTTTAGTGCTACCCATCAAAAGTTACGGGCCTGAGAAAATTTGGCTGATTTTCAAAAAAAGGGGGAAAGACCCCCTAAAAGTTATAGAACCTTAATGAAAATCACACCATCATATTCAACGTATCAGAGAACACAATTTTAAAGGTTTCATGATCCCATCTACAAAAATACGGAATTTTGCATTTTTTGCCAGAAGATAGATCCTGAATGCGTGTTTATTCGTTTTTTTCCCCAGGGGTAACCGTATCAACCTAGTGGTCCTAAAATATCGTGGGAGGGCTCATTGGAACGAAAATTACAAGTTTTAGTGCCCTTTAGATGTGAAAAAAAAATGAAGGGCAACTAGGCCCTCTCCCACGCTCATTTTTGTCCCAAAGTCACCCAAACAAAATTTTAAGATAGCAATTTTGTTCAGCATGGTCGAAAATATTATAACTATGTCTTTTAGGATGACTTAATCCCTCGAAGCCCCCAGGGGGAGGGCTGAAAGTTATGAACTTTACCCAATGTTAACAAATAGTATTGGTTATTGGGAAGTATACAGAAGTTTTCAGGAGGGTTTTTTTCTGGTAGTGGGGGGGGTCGAGGGTTATGTTGGAGTATCTGTCCTTGAAGGAAGTTTTCATGGGGGAAGGGAAATTGCCATGAAGGGGGCGCCGGACTTGCCAGCATTATTGATTGGTTATTGGGAAGTATACAGACATTTTCAGGAAGGATTTTTTTCTGGAGGGGGGGGGGGCTGGAGGAGGGGGTTACTCTGGATAATACTTCCGGGGAGGATGTTTCTTTGGGGTAAAGGACATTTCTATGAAGGGGGCGCCGGATTTCCAAGCATTATTTAAAAAACGATCAGAAATTAAATAAAAAAAAAACAAGTTTTTTCAACTAAAAGTAAGAAGCAACATTAGAACTTAAAACGAACAGAAATGATAACGTATATGAGGGGGGTCTCCCCCAAGTCAATACCTCGCTCTTTACGCCACAGTTTTTTTTAGTGCTTTCAAAAGAGCTATCTATTCTAATTAAACGGCCTTTGTGATTCAGGGGTTTGTGAATCAAATTTGTTTTTAACTTTTTACGTGAAGAGCGTGTTATTGACTAAGGGGAGAACCCCCTCATATACGTAATAACATATACGTAATAAAAAAAAAAACAAGCGATACGGCTCAATAGTAATCAAAACTTTTAAAAACGGTATTTTGATGTCAATAAATGTATCAAAAGAATGTGTATATAATGCTGATTCTAAATATATAAATTTTATTAAGTTTAGTATTACTCATCAAAGGCTACGAGCCTGAGAAAATTTACCCGATTTTTTAAAGAGGGGGGGGAAACATCCCCTACAAGTGAAAGAATTTTAATGAAAATCACACCGTCAGATTCAGCGTATCAGAAAACCCTAATACATAGGTTTCAAGCTCATATCTGCAAAAATCTGCAACTTTGTATTTTTTGCCAGAAGAAACATATACGAATATAGAAGTTAGTTACGTAAGTTAATTTGTAAATTACGTCCTAATCAAATTTAGAGACATCCATTTAGCAAAAGAAAAGTTAAATTTTTATGCAAATTTTGTTTACTTATTCAATGACGGTGAACCAAAATAAAAGCTGCATTAACTAAAAAACGATAAGGAATTAAATAAAAAAAACAATTTTTTTAAACTGAAAGTAAGGAGCGACATTAAAACTTTAAACGTACAGAAAGTATTCCGTATATGTAAGGGGCTGTCCCCTCCTCAACGCCTCGCTCTTTACGCTAAAGTTTGACTCTGTCTCACAACTTTATTTTTTAAAACAATAAAAAAAAACTTTAGCGTAAAGAGCCAGGCGTTGAGGAGGGGACGGTCCCTTTCATATACGGAATAATTTCTGCTCGTTTTAAGTTTTAATGTCGCTCCTTACTTTCAGTTTAAAAAAACTTGTTGTTTTTTTTTATTTAATTTATTGACAGATGTGACTATGGTGTGGCTCGGGCATAAGATTATACAGATGTTTTGAGTGTCTTAGATAAAAATATAAGCGAAATGAATGAAGTTTTGGAAGTTTCTATGTTTCAGGATTAGAGAGAAGGTTTAAAAACAAATGTTAAGACAAATCAATTGATTTAATAACTGGTAAGTCAGGATGAAGAGATGAGGTCAGGTAACAGGCACTAAAAAAAAAACAATCAGGAAGATATTATAGATTTTTTCCAAAGGAATTGTCTGTATTATTTGAACGTATGAATAGCCAAATTTTAGCAAAGAAGAAGCGCGGAAAATGTGAGCTGATTCCACTTTCTGGTGATACTTATATCATGTCTTACATAACATTCATTTTTACGGGGGGAGCTTATGGAGCTTACATGAGAAGCTACCAGAGCTTAACTTTGAAAATAATTTTAATGGGCCATGAAATGACTTTTAAAAATACATACTTCGTATAAAGTTTCCCATTATAGAGAAAGGTGTTCGAAACCTCTTACCCTCCCCTTGGCTATGCCACTTAGTTATCTGTTTCTATTAAAATTGGAAAGGATAATAGACAGAGTGAATTCATTCCGGTTCTTTGTTAATTTGTACTCCTTCAATCGCTCCTTAGAAAGCTCATTATGTAGTTGGTAATATAATCAATTATTCATTTTCTGATTTATTCTTTAGTAGTTCGGAACTGGTCACCCAAATGCCAAAGGGATCAATAATTATCCAATTTGTTTGACATTAGTTAATGGTCCTTAGGCAAAATAAACATTTAGGGAATTCAATATAAAACCATCGCTGGTTTCCACCTTGTCCAGAAACATTCTTGAGTAACATAAAAATGCAAGTGTTCCTGTATCTATTGACAAAAGAACAAGAAAAATCCGTGACGACAAAGAGAAGCAAAGCGATTATGTTTCCAACAGTTGGTAAAGAACTATAGGTAAGTCTCAGTATCGCCCAAAACACAAAAAATGGCAATTTGAAGAAGATATATATATATATATATATATATATATATATATATATATATATATATATATATATATATATATATATATATATATATATATATATATATGTGTCTATATATATATATGTATATATATATATATATATATATATATATATATATATATATATTTTTTTATATATATATATATATATATGTTTTATATATATATACATGTGTATACATATATATATATATATGTATATATATATATATATATATATATATATATATATATATATATATATATATATATATATATATATATATATATATATATATATATATATATATATATATATATATATATATATATATATATATAGTGTCTTTCAATGTATTGCAACAATATCGACATTAGCATTCAGTTAAAGTTTTAACTGAATAGCCTTATCTATTTCTGAGATATTGCAGATGCACCCTTTAGACAAACTGCATGCAAACTGATGTATTATGATTCAGTCTAACAATCCCTGAAAATTTCAACTTAATACTGTTAGCCGTTCTGGATATGCTAGAGGTTTGTCTTCTTGACAACCCGGATGCACATGTGTCCTTTGATATTTATTTTAACGTTCACTTCTTCTTTCCTTGGAAGTTTCTACTAAATACACTAATTTGTTTTTGAGATATTTCGGATATTTCATTTTGAATACCCGAACACACGTAGTTTCTTTTGATTTAGTTCAACACATCCCTCAATATTCCCTGAGAGTTTCGTATTAATACCCTTAGACGTTTCTGGGATATTACAGATAAGCCCTCTCGACAACTTGGATCCACATAGTGTCTTTTGATTTTGTCCAACATCCCCTTCAACATTCTCTGGAAGTTTCAATTTAATACAATTAGACAGCTCCGCTCTTCCGCAATGTACAGGCTGTTTTAATCCCAATAGTGAGGTTCCTTCAGTTAATCCTCAGACTCACAACAACCTCTCCTCATTAAACTAAAAAAATCAAATTAATTGAAAGAAATATTTTAATTCCAAATTTCATCTAATTTTAATTATCTCCAACTTTCCGACCATTAACTAACTATTTCTATAAACTGTTTTTGAAAGACTCAAGGGAGCTCCTACATCGCAGCTCTTTTTTTAATATATTTAATATACATAAAAATACAAAAAAAAACATTAACCCTACCAGAGAGCAGAGCTCGTAAGGTTGGGTGTGTAAATAATGGGATATACACAAAACAAAACTTCTCATAATAATAATAATAATAATAATAATAATAGCAAAAGTAACTTAATTAACAAAAAAAAACAATGACAACAAAATCTTAGAAAACAAGAAATAAAAGAAAAGAAGGGAGCAAAGAAATTCTTAGCAGGAAGAAAATGCTGGGCAGCAAAGAAATGCTGGGCAGGAAAGAAGTGCTGGGCAAGAGGGGCATGGAAGGCCGTCGCACCGTGGATCCAAAACAAAACACACAAAGAAAAATATCATTAATTTTAAAAATTCCATCATTAAAGGTAAACAAAGATTAAAAAACAATCTTTAATAATTGCTTTTTTAAAAACAGCTGAGATTTTTGGGATTGATCAATCTGAGTTTTATCATTTAGCTTATATTTATTCGCAATGAATGGCATTAGGTAACTAAGTGAAGCATGTGGAATGTGTCTAAGCATATGTCTAAGCTCTTGTGGAATCATGTTCAAGAGTCATAACAAATGCCACATCTGAGGGAAAACGTACTACTGGAAATCAGAGTCTCACCTGACGGTCAAAAGCGGGTCACAGAAAAAAGCGGATCGTGTCACACTTTACTTATTCTTAATTTAGTAATGTCAGTCGGTTTTTTCTGGCTTTCTTTTTGCAAAATAGATAGGACGACAACCTGGATAGGAAAATTCAAATTCTGTTAATAATACAACAATCAAACGCAAAAACCTCCATGAAAAGGGCCTACGATTATATAGGTTCAGTATTGACCGGGGTTTTGAAAAATTATTTTTGATTTATTAATAAAAATTATTTCAATTTTAATTAGTCACCTTCTTGAATCGCCAGAATTAGGAAATATTGTTTCTCCGTCCTTGAACCAGGTAATCATTGGGTCAGGATTTCCTTCAGCTTTACATTGCAAAGTAACCGGATCATTTCGTGGTACTATCGTATCTACTGGATGTTCTGTAATTCTGACTGGTCTCAGTTGACCTAAAAGAGCGATAAAATGAGTTTTGTTACTGATATGCCAGCATATTTTCAAGTTTCATAAGGAACACAGTTGCAAAATGGGTACTGGTTGGAGAACAGTGTAAATAGTCTCTCCTTTCAAGAACTCTTATAAAAGAATAACAACAAAGGCTATGGGAGCACTATGTTACCTTATACTTTGCGGAGACATATAGCAATCTCCATGTTATTTGCGGAGACATATAGCAAATACCATGTTATTCTAACAGACATATAGGAAATATCATGTTATTCTACGACGCCCCCGTACCAAACAGGTTTTTCTGGTAGGTAAACATTTCTACAGGTCATTACACCTTTCAAAGAGACGGGTTTTCTATTGTGACATCGATTTTTTGGAGGTCAAACTCATGGATACATGTTTATTTATTATTTTTTTTTAAACTGGTATTTTTTCAATGAAGCCCATAGCACTTTGCAGAAACCCGTGAATGTAGGACTGAAAGTCCAATTACTAATAAAGTTAGTGTGACCGCCATTTTTGATCTGGTTAAGTGGGTATAATCTGGTTTGGTTTGTTATTGCGAGAGGATTACTCAATTTACATCTTAGTGTTAACTGGGCAATGACTAAAGGAACATTTGAAGGTGGAGAAAAAAAAAGGGGGTAATTAGCGATTGGATAATTTTAACAAGAAATGACCGAAAAGTGTTTTGGAGGAGATGGAATGAATGTGTACTGTATAATACACAAGTGATGATTTGCAAAGTGTTGTCAATTTTAAATAGTTTAGAAATAAAAAAATTAACAAGAAATGGCTGAAAAGTGTTTTGAGGGAGTTGAGTTGCACGAGGGTTGACTTGCATGAGGGTTCAGCTACATACGGATTCAGTTACACGGGGATTAGTTAAATGGGGTCGAGTAGCACGGAGGTTCAGTTGTACGGGAATTTGGTTATACAGGGGTTCAGTTACATGGGGGGTTCAGTTGCACGGGGGGTATCCCTTTTTCGAAAATCAGGCTCCCTGATTTCAAAATCCCTTTTTCTTCTGAGGCTTGGAGTATTTGGTGGCTAGATATTAAACGTAATGAAATTTATATAATTGCAATCTGCATAAAAACCCAATTCTTGTCAATTGTTATCAAAATTCCATTTTTGAGTTTTGGTTACAATTGAGCTAAGTCGCTCCTTCATTATAATTTAACACTATGAACTATTTGATAAAACTTATTGGGCTAACGTCCTATTTTTAATTAACCATGTAGCAAGCCGGAGTTTTTGAAGCACGATTCACGCTATTAAAGCTTAGTATTTCTGAGTCCAGTTGATATGAGCACCATTTTAGAAAATTCTTTTTTTGGGGGGAAGCTTTTGGTTCCTTTACGTGTACTTAAAGGACTGAAATACCCTTATAGGAACTAGAACTTTTTATCTTCCATGAAAATATTCACAAGTATGGTATTACTTTTTCTATCTTCCACTGAAAAATTTAGAATTGAACTTTAAATTTCTTTATGTCTTTGTGAAATAAAGAACTGAAGTGGAAGATTTTTATTTTCTCTGGATAAATTAGAATTGAATTGTATTCTTTGCTAAAATTCAGAAGAGAACTTGAACTTTCCTTGACTTCGTTGAGAAAATTTTAAATTGAACTTTAAATTTTTTCATCTCTTTGAGAAAAGTCGGAACTGAATTTAAGAAAATTTAGAATTAAAGTGAAACTTTCTATCTTCATAGAAAATAATCACAATAATAGTATAACTTTTCCTATCTTCTATGGAAAAATTAGAACTGAACTTTAAATTTTTTATGTGTTGGTGAACTTAAAACTGACGTGGAAGCTTCACCTACGAAATACTAAGAAACCTTAGCTCAGAAAAGTCTGAAATATCCAACTACTCATCCCAAACTAGAATTTCCAGTCAAATGAGCCCTCTTATGATATTTTGGTACCACTAGGTCGATAGACCAAAAATATTTTCAATACACACACGCAAAAACTCACACATACACACACACATAAAAACTTAAACACACACATAAAAACTTACACACACACACACACACAAAAACTTACACACACACACACAAACTTACACAAACACAAAAACATCTTTGCTAGAAAACTACTCTACGTGAACCTAGATCAACCCAAGAAAAAAGTTTTTGTCACTCTAATAAGTTTATCGCTAGACATATCTTTACAGAAAATTTAAGTTTGAACAATTATTCGTTATTATTTCACCTCATGTTTTATTTAGTCTAGCAGCTCTTTACTTTTAGTTGAAAAATGTCCTCTTGTGGGTTGTGGAAAAAAAAAGTTTTTGTCACTGTAATAAGTCTATCGCGTAAGGAACAACACCGCTGAATCTGAAGGTCTGATTTACATTCAGATTTATTGACTTTTTGGGGGGGGGGGTGTTTCCCCCTTTTTCGAAAATCAGGCTCCCTGTTTTCAAAATCCCTTTTTCTTCTGAGGCTTGGAGCATTTGGTGGCTAGATATTAAACGTAATGAAATTTATATAATTGCAATCTGCATAAAAACGAACTTGAACTTTCCTTGACTTCGTTGAGAAAATTTTAAATTGAACTTTAAATTTTTTCATATCTTTGAGAAAAGTCGGAACTGAATTTAAGAAAATTTAGAATTAAAGTGAAACTTTCTATCTTCATAGAAAATAATCACGATAATAGTATAACTTTTCCTATCTTCTATGGAAAAATTAGAACTGAACTTTAAATTTTTTATGTGTTAGTGAACTTAAAACTGACGTGGAAGCTTCATCTACGAAATACTAAGAAACCTTAGCTCAGAAAAGTCTGAAATACCCAACTACTCATCCCAAACTAGACTTTCCAGTCAAATGAGCCCTCTTAGGATATTTTGGTACCACTAGGTCGATAGACCAAAAATATTTAAATTCTTGATTATGTAATTCAGTCACTTTTACAGAAACTTTACATTTTTGTTACCAAACATTAAACAAAAAATTAGCAAAAATAACATCAAATAATCTACCAATCGTGAAACTGCCACAAATCAGCATCGATAAATAAATGAAACCCAAAATGAACAGAAATTACAATAATTAACCGAGTCAAACTCAAAACGAGCAGAAATCACTCTAATAAGTCTATTGCGTAAGGAACAACATCGCTGAATCTGAAAGTCTGATTTACATTCAGATTTATTGACTTTTGGGGGTGTTTCTCCCGTTTTCGAAAATCAGGCTCCCTGTTTTCAAAATCCTTTTTCTTCTGAGGCTTGGAGCATTTGGTGGCTAGATATTAAACGTAATGAAATTTATATAATTGCAATCTGCATAAAAACCCAATTCTTGTTAATTGTTATCAAAATTCCATTTTTGAGCTTTGGTTACAATTGAGCTAAGTCGCTCCTTCATTACAATTTAACACTATGAACTATTTGATAAAACATATTGGGCTAACGTCCTATTTTTAATTAATCCTGTAGCAAGCCGGAGTTTTTGAAGCACGATTCACGCTATTAAAGCTTAGTTATATAATTTCAATCTGCATAAAAACCCAATTCTTGTCAATTGTTATCAAAATTCCATTTTTGAGTTTTGGTTACAATTGAGCTAAGTCGCTCTTGTTCCCACAAAAGGATTTTCGTTCTTAATTAGAAAAAAAAACACTTTTTCCACAAAATAAGTTTTTCAAAGAAAAGTAAAGAACTCCATTAAACAAAAAATTTGCAAAAATAACATCAAATAATCTACCAATCGTGAAACTGCCACAAATCAGCATCGATAAATAAATGAAACCCAAAATGAACAGAAATTACAATTATTAACTGAGTCAAACTCAAAACGAGCAGAAATGATTTTAATAGTATAACTTTTCATTTATTATTACAGCTTCCCTAATCAAAGGTAAATCTAGACCAGAATTTTGTAAGAAAAATGTACAGTTTCTGTAAAAATGAAATCTAGACCAGAATTTGGTAACAAAAATGTACAGTTTCTGTAAAAGTGAATGAATTACATAATCAAGAATTTCCATAGGTTTAATAATTTGAATCAGACATTTTAAGGGCATCGAGTGTTCCTATGAAATTGATCCTAAGATTTAAATTACTTCATCAGATACGTTGGGGCTTTAAGGTGAAATTTGACTCGCATATTCTAGAGATATTAAGCGTTTGAATCTGATAAGAAGAGCGAGACTTATAGGTATAGTATGAAATACCTTCAGAATGGGATGATATACATTCAGTTCCTTCTTAAAATTTGGAAGATGAATGGGGAATGCTGCAAATAGAAACTTTTATTTCGCTAAACTTGGTGAGCAGTTTTTTAACTTAACTTTATAGAAACTTCAATAGTTTAAACGAGATAATTTCAAATTTTTTATAGAAACTGCATTAGTTTAAACGAAAAGTAGTAAATGCAATTTAATTTTGATTTTGTAGTTCAGTCATTTTTATAGAAACTACAATAGTTGAAACGAAATAATTTCAAATTTTTTATTGAAGCTGCATTAGTTTAAATGAAAAGTAGTAAATGCAATTTAATTTTGATTTTGTAATTCAGTCATTTTTATAGAAACTGCACATTTTTTGTTACCAAATTCTTGTCAGTTAACACTAAGCTGTAAATTGGGTAACTCTCTCACAGTAACAATAGGCTTAGCAGTGATTAAATCTCATTGTCGGTGACAATTCAATCAGATCAGAGTTGTGCAAAATGGAATACCTTTTTGCAAATTGAATAAGCTTCTATTTCATAGACAAAATATTTGAATTCATTTTATTCAAATCAACTATCAAGTTATCAAAAAAATAGAAATGATATAATAAAGCCTTAAAAAGTATTATAATGGAGGCTCAGGAGTCTTTGGGGCGCCGGGGGACCCTTTGGGAGCCCAGAGAACCTTTGAGGACCGGGGGCTTCCTTCGGGGTTGGGCTGGAGGGATCGGAGCCCTTTGGGTTTGGCACATTTCGACCACGCGTTGCACAGTTGTGATATGCTAGGCAAAGTTCACCACGCTTGGCTGTGTATGTGTATGTGTGATCATAGGTTTGGTTAGCCTATGTACGCGCGCGTACAGTTGAATAAAATATGCAAAGTCGACATAACTCTATTTATGTTAAGAGTGATAACATTTTTGTGTTTGTGCTAACGAACTGTAAGTAAGGAGCGACACGACTCAATAGTAACCGAAACTCTAAAAACCAATATCCCTACTTCGGAAGTTTCAAGCTCCTATCTCCAAAAATGTGGAATTAATTTCTTGAAGTAATTGATACTTAATGAAGAAAAAGGTGAAAATTATAGGTTTTACACACACACACACAAAACAAAGTTCGCCCTCGCTTAGCATGCACTACCTAGTGTGCATCTTGGAGCACCACGCAATCTGTACAGTTCCAACCACATTTGGCACATTTCCACCGCGCGGTCCACAGTTGTAATATGCTAGAAAAAGTTCACCACGCTTGGCTGTGTATGTGTATGTGTGATCATAGGTTAGGTTAGCCTATGTAAGTGCGCGTACAGTTGAATAAAATACGCAAAGTCGACATAACTTTATTTCATTTTTTAAGGTTAATTTAGACGAGGTTACATGGCCCGCCATGTAACCTCGTTACATAACCGCCATGTAAGTCGACATAACTTTATTTCATTTTTTAAGGTTAATTTAGACGAGGTTACATGGCGGGCCATGTAACCTCGTCTAAATTAACCTTAAAAAAATGAAATAAAGTTATGTCGACTTTGCATATTTTATTCAACTGTACGCGCGCGTACATAGGCTAACCTAACCTATGATCACATATACACATACACAGCCAAGCGTGGTGAACTTTGTCTAGCATATCACAACTGTGCAACGCGTGGTGGAAATGTGCCAAATGTGGTTGGAACTGTACAGATTGCGTGGTGCTCCAAGATGCACACTAGGTAGTGCATGCTAAGCGAGGGCGAACTTTGTTTTGTGTGTGTGTGTGTAAAACCTATAATTTTCAACTTTTTCTTCATTAAGTATCAATTACTTCAAGAAATGAAGTACACATTTTTGAAGATAAGAGCTTGAAACTTTTTAAGAAGGGATATTGGTTTTTAGAGTTTCAGTTGCTACTGAGTCGTGTCACCCTCTACTTATAGTTCATTAGCACAAACACAAAATGTTATCACTCTTAACATTAATAAAGTTATGTCGACTTTGCATATTTTATTCAACTGTACGCGCGCGTACATAGGCTAACCTAACCTATGATCACACACACACACACAGCCAAGCGTGGTGAACTTTGCCTAGCATATCACAACTGTGCAACGCGTGGTGGAAATGTGCCAAACCCAAAGGGCTCCGATCCCTCCACCCCAACCCCGAAGGAAGCCCCCGGTCCTCAAAGGTTCTCTGGGCTCCCAAAGGGTCCCCCGGCGCCCCAAAGACTCCTGAGCCTCCATTATAATACTTTTTAAGGCTTTATTATATCATTTCTATTTTTTGGATAACTTGATAGGTGATTTGAATAAAAGGAATTCAAATATTTTGTCTATGAAATAGAAGCTTATTCAATTTGCAAAAAGATATTCCATTTTGCACAACTCTGATCTGATTGAATTGTCACCGACAATGAGATTTAATCACTGCTAAGCCTATTGTTACTGTGAGAGAGTTACCCGATTTACAGCTTAGTGTTAACTGACAAGAATTTGGTAACAAAAAATGTGCAGTTTCTATAAAAATGACTGAATTACAAAATCAAAATTAAATTGCATTTACTACTTTTCATTTAAACTAATGCAGCTTCAATAAAAAATTTGAAATTATTTCGTTTAAACTATTGCAGTTTCTATAAAAATGACTGAACTACAAAATCAAAATTAAATTACATTTACTACTTTTCGTTTAAACTAATGTAGTTTCTATAAAAAATTTGAAATTATCTCGTTTAAACTATTGAAGTTTCTATAAAGTTAAGTTAAAAAACTGCTCACCAAGTTTAGCGAAATAAAAGCGTCTATTTGCAGCATTCCCTATTCATCTTCCAAATTGTAAGAAGGAACTGAATGTATATCATCCCATTTTGAAGGTATTTCATACTATACCTATAAGTCTCGCTCTTCTTATCAGATTCAAACGCTTAATATCTCAAGAATATGCGAGTCAAATTTCACCTTAAAGTCCCATCGTATCTGATGAAGTAATTTAAGTCTTAGGATCAATTTCATAGGAACACTCGATACCCTTAAAATGTCTGATTCAAATTATTAAACCTAAGGAAATTCTTGATTATGTAATTCAGTCACTTTTACAGAAACTGTACATTTTTATTACCAAATTCTGATCTAGATTTCATTTTTACAGAAACTGTACATTTTTCTTACCAAATTCTGGTCTAGATTTACCTTTGATTAGGGAAGCTGTAATAATAAATGAAAAGTTATACTATTAAAATCATTTCTGCTCGTTTTGAGTTTGACTCAGTTAATTATTGTAATATCTGTTCATTTTGGGTTTCATTTATTTATCGATGCTGATTTGTGGCAGTTTCACGATTGGTAGATTATTTGATGTTATTTTTGCAAATTTTTTGTTTAATGGAGTTCTTTACTTTTCTTTGAAAAACTTATTTTGTGGAAAAAGTGTTTTTTTTTCTAATTAAGAACGAAAATCCTTTTGTGGGAACAAGAGCGACTTAGCTCAATTGTAACCAAAACTCAAAAATGGAATTTTGATAACAATTGACAAGAATTGGGTTTTTATGCAGATTGCAATTATATAACTAAGCTTTAATAGCGTGAATCGTGCTTCAAAAACTCCGGCTTGCTACGGGATTAATTAAAAATAGGACGTTAGCCCAATAAGTTTTATCAAATAGTTCATAGTGTTAAATTGTAATGATGGAGCGACTTAGCTCAATTGTAACCAAAGCTCAAAATGGAATTTTGATAACAATTAACAAGAATTGGGTTTTTATGCAGATTGCAATTATATAAATTTCATTTGTTTAATATCTAGCCACCAAATGCTCCAAGCCTCAGAAGAAAAAGGGATTTTGAAAACAGGGAGCCTGATTTTTGAAAAAAGGGAGAAACACCCCCCAAAAAGTCAATAAATCTGAATGTAAATCAGACCTTCAGATTCAGCGATGTTGTTCCTTACGCGATAGACTTATTAGAGTGATTTCTGCTCGTTTTGAGTTTGACTCGGTTAATTATTGTAATTTCTGTTCATTTTGGGTTTCATTTATTTATCGAGGCTGATTTGTGGCAGTTTCACGATTGGTAGATTATTTGATTTTATTTTTGCTAATTTTTTGTTTAATGTTTGGTAACAAAAATGTACAGTTTCTGTAAAAGTGACTGAATTACATAATCAAGAATTTAAATATTTTTGGTCTGTCGACCTAGTGGTACCAAAATATCCTAAGAGGGCTCATTTGACTGGAAATTCTAGTTTGGGATGAGTAGTTGGATATTTCAGACTTTTCTGAGCTAAGGTTTCTTAGTATTTCGTAGGTGAAGCTTCCACGTCAGTTTTAAGTTCACTAACACATAAAAAATTTAAAGTTCAGTTCTAATTTTTCCATAGAAGATAGGAAAAGTTATACTATTATCGTGATTATTTTCTATGAAGATAGAAAGTTTCACTTTAATTCTAAATTTTCTTAAATTCAGTTCCGACTTTTTCCCAAAGAGATGAAAAAATTTAAAGTTCAATTTAAAATTTTCTCAACGAAGTCAAGGAAAGTTCAAGTTCGGTTTTATGCAGATTGCAATTATATAAATTTCATTATGTTTAATATCTAGCCACCAAATTCTCCCAGCCTCAGAAGAAAAAAGGGATTTTTACAACAGGGAGCCATACTTTCGAAAAAGGGAGAAACACCCCCCCCCCCAAAAAAGTCAATTAATCTGAATTTAAATCAGACCTTCAGATTCGGAGATGTTGTTCCTTACGCGATAGACTTATTACAGTGACAAAAAACTTTTTTTTCCACAACCCACAAGAGGACATTTTTCAACTAAAAGTAAAGAGCTACTAGACTAAATCAAACATGAGGTGAAATAATAACGAATAATTGTTCAAACTTAAATTTTCTGTAAAACTATGTCTAGAGATAAACTTACTAGAGTGACAAAAACTTTTTTGTTGGGTTGATCTAGGTTCACGTAGAGTAGTTTTCTAGCAAAGATGTTTTTGTGTTTGTGTTAGTTTTTGTGTGTGTGTGTAAGTTTGTGTGTGTGTGTGTGTGTGTGTGTGTAAGTTCTTATGTGTATGTGTAACTTTCTTTGTGTGTGTATGTGTGAGTTTTTGCGTGTGTGTATTCAAAATATTTATTGGTCTGTCGACCTAGTGGTACCAAAATATCCTAAGAGGGCTCATTTGACTGGAAATTCTAGTTTGGGATGAGTAGTTGGATATTTCAGACTTTTCTGAGCTAAGGTTTCTTAGTATTTCGTAGGTGAAGCTTCCACGTCAGTTTTAAGTTCACCAACACATAAAAAATTTAAAGTTCAGTTCTAATTTTTCCATAGAAGATAGGAAAAGTTATACTATTATTGTGATTATTTTCTGTGAAGATAGAAAGTTTCACTTTAATTCTAAATTTTCTTAAATTCAGTTCCGACTTTTCTCAAAGAGATGAAAAAATTTAAAGTTCAATTTAAAATTTTCTCAACGAAGTCAAGGAAAGTTCAAGTTCCCTACTGAATTTTACCAAAGAACACAATTAAATTCTAATTTATCCAGAGAAAATAAAAATCTTCCACTTAAGTTCTTTATTTCAAAAAGACATAAAGAAATTTAAAGTTCAATTCTAAATTTTTCAGTGGAAGATAGAAAAAGTAATACCATACTTGTGAATATTTTCACGGAAGATAAAAAGTTCTAGTTCAATTTTAAATTTTCTCGATGAAGTGAAGAAAAGTTCAAGTTCCCTACTGAATTTTACCAAAGAACTTCGAACTAGCAAGTTTTCTTACAGCTTCCCTAATCAAAAGTAAATCTAGACCAGAATTTAGTAAGAAAAATTTACAGTTTCTTTAAAAATGAAATCTAGACCAGAATTTGGTAACAAAAATGTACAATTTCTGTAAAAGTGACTGAATTACATAATCAAGAATTTAAATATTTTTGGTCTATCGACCTAGTGGTACCAAAATATCCTAAGAGGGCTCATTTGACTGGAAATTCTAGTTTGGGATGAGTAGTTGCATATTTCAGACTTTTCTGAGCTAAGGTTCCTTAGTATTTCGTAGGTGAAGCTTCCACGTCAGTTTTAAGTTCACCAACACATAAAAAATTTAAAGTTCAGTTCTAATTTTTCCATAGAAGATAGGAAAAGTTATACTATTATTGTGATTATTTTCTATGAAGATAGAAAGTTTCACTTTAATTCTAAATTTTCTTAAATTCAGTTCCGACTTTTCTCAAAGAGATGAAAAAATTTAAAATTCAATTTAAAATTTTCTCAACGAAGTCAAGGAAAGTTCAAGTTCCCTACTGAATTTTACCTAAGAACACAATTCAATTCTAATTTATCCAGAGAAAATAAAAATCTTCCACTTAAGTTTTCTATTTCACAAAGACATAAAGAAATTTAAAGTTCAATTCTAAATTTTTCAGTGGAAGATGGAAAAAGTAATACCATACTTGTGAATATTTTCACGGAAGATAAAAAGTTCTAGTTCCTGTAAGGGTATTTCAGTCCTTTACGTACACGTAAAGGAACCAAAAGCTTCCCCCAAAAAGAGAATTTTCTAAAATGGTGCACATTTCAACTGGACTCAGAAATACTAAGCTTTAATAGCGTGAATCGTGCTTCAAAAACTCCGGCTTGCTACAGGATTAATTCAAAATAGGAAGTTAGCCCAATAAGTTTTATCAAAGAGTTCATAGTGTTAAATTGTAATGAAGGAGCGAGTTAGCCCAATTGTAACAAAAACTCAAAAATGGAATTTTGATAACAATTAACAGGAATTGGGTTTTTATGCAGATTGCAATTATATAAATTTCATTATTTTTAATATCTAACCACCAAATAGTCCAAGCCTCAGACGAAAAAGGGATTTTGAAAACAGGGAGCCCGATTTTCGAAAAAGAGATACCCTTCGTGCCCCTGACCCCCCCATGTAACTGAATCCCTGGATTAACACCCCATCGGACACCGGACCCGCTTGGGGCCGCGATCCCCTGGAAGTCAGCCTCGGGTCCTTGACCACTGAGATAACTGAACCTTCGTGCAACTCAACCCTCGTGCAACTCAACTCCCTCAAAACACTTTTCAGCCATTTCTTGTTAATTTTTCTTATTTCTAAACTATTTAAAATTGACAACACTGTGCAAATCATCACTTGTGTATTATACAGTACACATTCATTCCATTTCCTCCAAAACACTTTTCGGTCATTTCTTGTTAAAATTATCCAATCGGTAATTACCCCTTTTTTTCTCCTCCTTCAAATGGTCCTTTAGTCATTGCCCAGTTAACACTAAGATGTAAATTGAGTAATCCTCTCGCAATAACAAACCAAACCAGATTATACCCACTAAACCAGATCAAAAATGGCGGTCACACTAACTTGATTAGTAATTGGACTTTCAGTCCTACATTCACGGGTTTCTGCAAAGTGCTATAGACTTCATTGAAAAAATACCAGTTTAAAAAAAAAAAAATAAATAAACATGTATCCATGAGTTTGACCTCCAAAAAATCGATGTCACAATAGAAAACCCGTCTCTTTGAAAGGTGTAATGACCTGTAGAAATGTTTACCTACCAGAAAAACCTGTTTGGTACGGGGGCGTCGTAGAATAACATGATATTTCCTATATGTCTGTTAGAATAACATGGTATTTGCTATATGTCTCCGCAAATAACATGGAGATTGCTATATGTCTCCGCAAAGTATAAGGTAACATACTTCTTATGGGATTGTGTTTTATTCAAAGACCTATTTGTTTCAAAGAAAATAATTAAAATGACTAAAATGACTTTTTTTTTCCTTGCCTCTGCAACTTTAATACGATAATAAAGGAGAGAAGGAGCCCTCTCCCCCAGGGGCCAAACTTTTCCTCCTTATTATTTTTTTTGTTGCATGTAAAAGCAGCGATTTCAATATCAGTGATGTTGATATTGGGATGCTGCGCCCACTATCTATGCTACAATTACGTAATGCGTTTTCAACATGTAGGCTAAATTTGACAGAATTCAAATGATCTAAGATCAACTATTAGGTGACATAAAATGATTTCGTTTTTTAAATAAAATTTGAGGTACTGAGTATAACAAAAGTTCCCTAAATGCCCCTATTCTACTGACATGAAGTGCATGGCATTTCACGAAAACCACTTTACTGAAATCCAATTTTATGACAAATATTTTCTTTTTACTTAACATTGAAAATAAACATTAAAATTATTATAACATTTTGAACTGATGAGCTTTCAGCAATTAATATCATTATACATCAAATATTCAGTTTAATTTATTAGCTCTTTTTAAAGTTGTTAAAGACGAAAATAGTTTCAATACAAACAAGTGTTTGGATACTGTCTCCTTCCTTAACTGCATAAAACCAAAAGCCTACTGCGTCATTGCCTCTTAACTGAAAACGAATTATATTACAAATACTTTTTTTCTAGTTCTTATAGTATTAAAAATAAAATTAAAACTATAGTGAAATAAATTCTTGACCGGATGGATCTTTTAATAATTAATATCATTATGCATCAAATATTCAATTTGATGTTATTTATACTTTCCAAGACTGTTCAAGGCACATATAGTTTTCAGTAAAGCGCCAATGAAGCAGTAGGTTTTAGGCTTTTACAGTGAGAGAAGGATGTGATACCCGAACTCTTGTTTATAGTAATTTTGTTCATTTCCAGCTTCATTTGCATATTCAATTTAAGTTTCACTCGTTTTAAGATTTATTTATTAATTTTAATTAATATCTATTGTATGTTTGTTTGCATTGATTGTTTATTTAATTTCTGTTCGTTTTAAGTTTCATTTGTGCTACAGTAGGAAAATATTTTCTTCGTTTTAAGCTTGAATTTCATATTCAATCTAATCATTACTCGCTTTAAGATCTACTTATTAATTTATATGATTATTTGTTGTATGTTTTTTGCTATGATTGTTTATTTAATTTCTGTTCGTTTTGGGTTGCATTTGTTCTTTAATAGTAATTTCTGATCGTTTTGAGTTTGAATTTTAACAGTTATTTGTATCTGCTGAGCTTTAATTTAAAATGGCCTTTAATTTTCTTTGTAAAACATCTTTCTCGGAAAGTTTTTTTTTTAATTATCTTTTCTTCGTTTTTTATTTCAAAAAGATTCAAGTTTTTAAAAATTCCTTATTTCAAAATCAATCTTTAAAAAAAATTAAATGTTCATCAAAGTATCAAAGTAACAATATCAAAGTGAAAAAATGGGTTTGTGTCAACCTCGGAGTTTTTATTATCTGATTTTTGAACTATTTTTAACAAAATGACTTTCTCAGAATTTTTATCGGATGGGTTCGGGGGGAAAAGGGCGTAAGGGGGGGGCTAATTAACCTTCGGTCTCTTTTGACTGTTTAAAAGTAAACTAAAACTTTCTATTTTCAATCAAATGAGCCCTCTCTGAAGTTTATACGAGCATCCCTTCTTTAAGAACCATATATATCCCAGAGTATAACTTACAACGCCTGTCCTTGAGCTAATTGCCCTTCGATCTCTTTTGACTCTATAAAAGTGAACTAGAACTTTCAATTTTGAATCAAATCAGCCCTCTCTGAAGTTTATACGATGATCCCTCCTAGAAGAGCCATATATCCCCCCAGGGCATAACTTACAACGGCCGTCCCCGGGCCCTGGGGGGTTGTGTCAACCCAGAAGTTTTAATATCTGATGTTTGAACTATTTTCTATTTGATTTGATTTTAGTGAGGCATTAAATATTTTATTTGATGCATTTGGGGATTAAAGGTCGTGGAGGGGGGGGGGCTAGTTGCCCTCTAATCTCTTTTGACTCTTAAAAAGTGAACTAACACTTACACTTCCCAAACAAATGAGCTCTCTTTGAAATTTATACGACAATCCCTTCCATAGGAACCATAAATGCCTCCAGGACATAACTTATAACGCCTGTCCCAGGGCCCTGGGGGGTTTTATCGACACCAGGTTTTTTTTTTATCTAACCGTTTAAATACTTTTAACAAAAGGGCTATCTCAAAAATTTTTTTTGATGCATTTGGGGGAAAATGACGTGGAGGAGGAGAGGGTAGTTACCCTCCGATTTCTTTTGACTCTTAAAAAATGAACTAGAACTTTCTCTTTCCAAACAAATGAGCCTTCTCAGAAGTTTATATAATCATCCTTTCCATAAGAACCATATATACCCCCAGGGCATAACTTATAACACCTGTCCCCGGGTCCTGGAGGGATGTGTTGATACAGGATTTGTTATCTGACCCTTGAACTATTACTAACAAAAATAGCCATCTCAAAATTTTTATTTAATACATTTCGGAGAAAAAGGACGTGGGAGGACTAGCTGCCCTCAGATTTCTTTTGAGTCTTGAAAAGTGAACAACAACTTTCATTTTCCAATCAAGTGAGCCCTCTATGAAGTTTATACAAGCATCCCTTCCATAACAACCATATACCCCCAGGGCATAACTTACAACGCCTTTCCCCGGGCTCTGTGGGGCCGCATCGGTACCGGTGTTTTTTTTAATCTAAACTTTGAACTATTTCTAACACAAGGTCTATCTCAAAATTTTTATCTGATGCATTGTGGGGAAAAGGGGTGGGGGAGTAGGCTATCTCCCCTTTTATCACTTTTGACTTGTAAAAAGCGAACTATTACTTTCAGTTTCCAATTAAAAGAGCCCTCTTTCAAGTTTATACGAGCATCCCTTCCATAAGAATTTTATCTGATGCAATGGCTACCTCAAATTTTCTATAAGATATATTTGTGGAAAAAATGCTTGGGAGGGGGGGGGCTAGTTGCCCTCCGATCACCTTTGACTCTTAAAAAAGGTCTTAGAACTCTCAATTTCCAATCGAATGAGCCCCCTTTGAAGTTTATACGACGACCCCTTCAATATGAAGTGCCTCTGGGAAAAAATAAATAGAGTGTTGAGGGAGGCTAGCTGCCCTCCGATCACTTTTTACTCATAAAAATTGAATTACAGCTTTCAAATTCCAACCAAATGAGCCCTCTATGAAGTTTATATGAGCATTCCTTCCATAGCAACCATATACCCCCAGGGCATAACTTACAACGCCTACCCCCGGACTCTGGGGGGCTGTGTTGACACTGGAGTTTTTGATATCTGAACTTCGAACTATTTTTGACAAAATGTCTACATCAGAATTTTAACCTGATACATTTAGGGCGTGGAGGGGGGGGGCTAGTTGCTCTCCGATCTCTTTTGAATCTTAAAAAATAAACGAGAACTTTCAATTTTCATTCAAATGAACCCTCTCCGAAGTTTATACGAGCATCCCTTCTGACTATTAAAAAGTGAGCAAAAACTTTCAATATCCAATCAAATGAGCCATCCCTGAAGTTTATACGAACATCCCTTTCATAAGAACCATATGTGCCCCAGGGCATAACTTACAACGCCTGCCCCAGGGCCCTGGGGCGTTTTGACGACATCTGAGTTTTTTTTTATCTGAGTTTAGAGCAATTTTTAACTAACGTCAATCTCACAATTTTTATTGGATTTATTTGGAGAAAAAGAGCGTTTGGGCGGGGGGGGGGGGGGCTAGTTGCCCTCCAATCTCTTTTGACTCTAAAAAAACTGAACTAGAACTTTCAATTTCCAATCAAATGAGCCCTCTGAAGTTTTTATGAGCCTCCCTTCAATAAGAACCATATATTCCCCCAGGGCATAACTTACAACGCCTGCCCTCGGGCCCTGGGGGGGCTGTGTCTTCCCCGAAGTTTTCGTTATATGGTCTTTGAACTATTTTAAAAAGAATGGCTATCTCAAAGATCTTATTGGATGGGTCTGAGGAAAAAAGGGCGTGGAGGGGGGGGGGGGGGCTAGGTGCCCTTCAATTTTTTTAGACCCTTAAAAAGTGAAATAGAACTTTCAACTTCAAATCAAATTAGCCCTCTTGGAAGTTATTGAGAGCATCCATTCCATAAGAACCATATATGCCCCTAGAGTATAACGTGCAACACCTGCCCCCAGGTCCTGGGGGGTTGAGTCGACACTGGAATTTTGCACTATGATCTTTTAACTATTTTTGAGAAACTAGCTCTCTCAAAATTTTTATCGGATGTCGGTGGGAAAAAAGGGTTTGGGGGGAGGGGGGGCTGGTTACCCTCTGATATCTTTTGACTCTTAAAGAGTGAACTATAACTTTCAATTTACAATCAAATGATCCCTCTCTTAAGTTTTTACGAACATTCCTTCCATGAGAACCATATTTGCCCCAAGGACATGACTTATAACCCTTGCCCTGATGACTGTGAGGGCAGTGTCCTGCTCAAACATATAATTTAAAGAACTTTCAACTATGTTGAACAAAATTGCTATATTAAAATTTGATTGGATGTGCTTGGGGAAATGGTGGGCGTGGAACGGGTGTTAGTTGCCTTCCATTTACTTACGACTACTAAAAAGGGAACTAGCCATTTAATTTTCCAATCAAATGAACCCTTTCTGAAGTTTCTACGACAACGCTTTCCATATAAACTTTATAAGCCCCCAGGGCATAGCTTGCAACCCATACCCTGAGGTCGGGGGGGGGGGTGTCTACCTAAAAGACCTAATTGCCTGAATTTTTAACCATGTTGACCAAAATGGCCATAACAAAATTTTGATTGGATGTGTTTGGGGATAAGATGGGCGTGAGAGGGGGTTAGTTGCCCTCCAGTCACTTTAGACTATTAGAATGGGCACTAGCCCTTTGAATTTCCAATCGAATGAGAGTAGTAAGCGGCTAATGCATTGAAAACCTACGCGCAAACCTACGCCTGAGGCATAGATATGTGTGTAGGTTTTCAATGCATTGGGTTACCAGGGCCATTTGCAAAGAGGTACCATTTCTATAGAAGCTATAGTAATTTGAAATATCATATAGAATTTGCTTGAAGGTATAAATATACATGCAAATATACGCCTGAGGCATGGTTATGTGTGTATATTTTAAACGAATTGGGGTTACCAGGGTCACTTGCAAAGAGGTATCATTTCTATAGAAGGTATAGTAATTTGAAATATCATATGGAATTTGCTTGAAGCTATATACTTTGCGTACGCGCCTGTACCAAACAGGTTGGGTATAATCTGTTATGATTCAAGTTTTTTCTGACACAATTAACTGAATTTCTATTTCATGATATACAAGTTTTTTTTTTAGGTTAAATCCGTGTCGGAAAAACCGGTGTATCTTTTTAGATGCCAAAAAAAACTTAAAGGAATAGTTTTCTTTACAATTCATATTAGTAAGAGAATTGAATTCAAAGAGAATAGTTTTTATTTGCAAGGATATTAGTAGAGGAAAAAAAATTAGTGGTGCATTTACATTATTGGAGATTAATGTTGGAGCTAACAACAGTGATGTAATTACTTCTTTAGTTTACAAGATTTGCGAATTTTTTGCGAAGAGGTATTAGCGTAAAGGTATTGCGATGGTTAAGAATGCCTCACGGGTAATTAAAGAATGGGGTGCTTCCATCAACAATACAAAGAACATGCTCAGATACTTAATAGATTTGACGCTTACAAGAGACATTGCTAGAAGGTATTCAATAGCTTAATTGAAAAGTAACGATAGAATGACATTGTGACTTGACCTAGCTTTACCTCGCCGATGTGGTCTGTATAATACATAAGTAACGTTTGAAAAGTATTGTCAATTTCAAAAGAAAGGGCTGAAGTGTTTTGAGGGGGATGAGTTGCATGGGGGGGGGTTGATTTGCACGGGGGTTCAGTGAAAGGGGCTACAGTTCCACAGGGGGTTCGCTTATCCAGGGGTCCAGGAACAAGGGGGGGTCACTTGCACGGGGGTTGAGTTAAATGAGGATTGAGTTCCAAAAGAGTAATAGTTTTTTTTACAATTCATATTAGTAAGAGAATTGAATTCAACGAGAATAGTTTTTATTTGCAAGGATATTAGTAGAGGAAAAAAATGAGTGGTGCATTTACATTATTGGAGATTAATGATGGAGCTAACAACAGTGATTTAATTACTTATTTAGTTTACGATATTTGCGAAATTTTTTTGAGAAGAGTTTTTAGATTAAATTATTTGCGATGTCTAATAATGCCTACGGGCTAATTTGCGTGTTTATTTGTTGTTTTTTTTCAGGGATGACCGTATTGACCCATATGTACTATAATATGGACATAGGCCTCATTCAAAAATAAATTAAAAGTTCTAGTGTCTTTTTTAAGTGACCTAAGGATTTGGACGGCAACTAAGCCCCCTCCTAGGATCATTTTTTCCCAAAGTCACCGAATTAAAAGTTTAAAATTGCCATATTTATTCAAAAAAATCTAATAACTATGTCTTTGAAGATGATTTTATCCCTCACATGCCCGGGAGGAGGACTGCAAGTTATGAGCTTTGCCCATTGTTTGCATATAGCATTGGTTATTGGTAAGTATACAGACGTTTTCAGTTTTTTTTTGTGGTCGCTGGTGGGTTGGGGGGTGGGAGTTACGTGGTAGGATCTCTCCATGGAGGAATTTTTCATGGGGGAAGAGAAATTTTCTATGTAGGTGGTGTCAGATTTCCCAGCACTATTTAAAAACGATAAGAAACTAAATTTTAAACTAAAATTTAAACTAGAAAGTAGTTTAAATAAATAAAACTTTCAGTTGAAAGTTTTTCAACTGAAAGTAAGGAGCAACTTTAAAACTTAAAAAGAACAGAAATTATTTCGTATATGAGGGGGGTCGACCCTTCGTCAATACATCACTCTTTAGGCTAAAGTTTGTTTATTGCTTTCAAAAGAGCTATTTATTCTAATTAAGCGACCTTTTTGATTCAGAGGTCATTTTTAAAGAATTGGAACAAAATTTGAACTTAGCGTGAAAGGCGAGGTGTTGAGGAGGAGGGAACCCCCCTCATATACGTAATAATTTTGGTTCATTTTAAGTTTTAGTGTTTCTCCTTACTTTCAGTTAAAAATTTTTTTTGAATATTTCTAATGCACTAAGACATAGAGCACTACAAACATCAGAAACAACTTTAGAGAGCAATTTATCTGTTAAAGAGGGGTTATTATTTCCATACTAAATTTTTCTTCTTTTTTTTAAGGAGGAAGTGGATTGATGCAATTACTCTCCCCCTGAAAAGCAACCAAGATGGAACGATACCATAACGATGCAAGCTACCAAAATACACGGTGAAAATATCCCTTTACACATTGACAACGATTCGAGTGAAACAAGAAAACGGTTAAGGACACTTGTAAAAAGACACAAAAAGGACAAACATAGCCTTCTGTATAATGGTAGAGATGTGAGATGCTTTAATCAATTAAATCACGCAATGAAATACCCCGTGATATCGTTATACCCCGTGATATCGTTATGCTAAGCATTCCAAAACAAGAAAATGCTTCAGCGACCAAAGAGATTTTTTTTAATGTTTCTGTACATTATATTTTAGAATTTAAAGGCTATTAAATGTTTCACAAGTTCAAAACGGTTAATAGGCGACTCGAATTTCACTTTAAGCAATTGTAACAATAGTAGATTTTCAACAGATTATAAATATTACATCAAATGATGAGTAGAAAATACACTTTCAGATCCAGCATGCCAGGGAACAAACTTTCATTTTCAGCATGTAGGAGAACCCTAAATGGTCACCCCCTAAAAAGGTAATTTAACCCTAAATGGTTATTGGTTAGTGAACTGTAATCTGTTTGAGTATGATAAAATCTTGTGGAGTCCTACATTACGTTATATAAACAGACTGTGATTCTATGATAGAGTGATTACACCACTTAATAATACTGGTCGGGAACTGAGAAATGTCCAGGAGGAAGTCAGTGGAATTTGCAGCTTTTTCGGAGTTGAAGCACTCTACGTAAAAGGCAATGTACCTACAGATAAAGTTTTAATTCAAAAGTGTGAGAATAGGATTCCGCTCTTCAATCTAGAAGAGTTTAAGTGTCCTAAATTTGAGGGGGGGTTATCACCGTCCTGAAGACGAGGTTAGGTTCTTCGCACAGTGGATACATAAGAACATACCTGATCGTGATAAATCCATAAGACATGTTAAAAACTATTCTATATCATGGGACCATCGTTTGTGGATTTTTAATAGTTAAATATAATAAATATTTTTATGTAAACATTTGTTGTTGTTTTTTTTTCTTTCTCAAAAAAAAAATCTTTTTTAAAAATTAGAAATTTTTCAAATTTATTTATTTTTTTATTTTTTTAAATAAATTAAAATGTAAAAATATTCTTAAAGTTCTAAAAATTGCGCTCTGTGATTGGTCAGAGACACGATGTGACTTCCCCATCGGTCTTCTATGACCGGTTATTGACACTACCTAATCTATTGCATGTATTAAATCAGTATTTTTTACGCAGTGGAACGATAAACACATAAGTCATATCTTTAAAAAAAAAAGTGAAAATGGAGCATTTTAATAAAGTGTGTTTACATAACAAGGTTATTGTAGCATTGAATGCTGACAAAGAGAAGTATTTAAACTTTGAAACAAGTACAGGTGGTAGCACTATTGGAAATGTATGCATGCATTGTCATGACAGTAAGGAATTAAATTTCTTTGGAATACCGAAAAATTCAACTCTTATGTTAGTGGTTATGCGAGATTGAGATCTCCAGAGATGATTGCACTCAAAGAGAATGCCAACATAAAAATAATCATTGATGATAGATGACAACTCCTTGTTACTGTTGCAGGTAACACATTACCTACTGATACATCCAATCATCACTTTTCGGGTATTAGCATTCAACGGAAGATCAATAAAAGAAAGGCCTACTATTCTACTAATATCGTAAACCATATCTTGTCTACGTGCCGAAACTGTTACCTGTGTAAAAATAATGTGATAATAGACAGTGAAATTGCCAGAAAAATAAAAAGGGCATTGTCATTATTCTACTGATTACGAACTAAGAGAAGACAATAGCTATAATATCAAGAGAGAACATGGTGAACTATTTTATGGAACAGATTCAAAATGTCCAAAGTTAATCATTGATATTAATAGTTTATCATAATATATTTTTTTTTTTAATATTATACATATCATTATTTCATTAAAAATATATTATGAATTAAATTGTTATGTGTTCATTATTTTTAGAGTAAGCTAGCATATCAAACGTTTAGAATGACTAATAAAAAGTCGTAGATGTAAGAAAAGGAATTTGTATACATCTATTGTCAGACACATGGGAACAAATTCTTTCTTGAATTCGCCTCCTGGATAAATAAAAAAAGACATTTTATTCAAGAAATTATGACGAAACTCTAAGTAAGCAACAAACTCTTTCTTGAAGTTACCTCATGAATACACAATGCAGAAATTTCATTTAAGAAATTATCAAAAATTGTAAGTAAGTAGCAAATTCTTTCAAAAATATGTTAATATGTTTAAGCAACAAATATCTTTAAGCTTAACTAATCTTTATTCTTTAGATTAGTTTTATGCATTTCATTAAATTATGAAGAAAATGTAGGTAAGTAGCAATAGCTTTCTTGAATTCGCTTCCTGGACAAAATACAGATATTTAATTCAAGAAATCATAATAAAATCACAAGTAAGTAATAAATTCTTTATTGTTTTCACCTATTGGATACACAATACTGAAATTTCATTCAAGAAATTATGAAGGAATTGTAAATAGGTAACACACTCATGTTACCTCGTGGATACACAATGCAGAAATTTCATTTAAGAAATTATCAAAAATTTTAAGTAAGTAGCAAATTCTTTCTTGAATTAGCCTCCTGGGTAAATAAAAAAGACAATTCATTAAAGAAATTATGAAAAAATTGTAAGTAAGTAGCAAATTCTTTCTTGAATTCACCTGCTGGATAAACAAAAAAGACATTTCGTTCGAGAAATTATGACAAAATTCCATGTAAGTAACAAACTATTTATTGTTTTCATGACTTAGATACACGATGTAGAAATTTAATTCAAGAAATTATGAAAAAATTTTCAGTAAGTAGCAATTTCTTTCTTGAATTAAACTCTTGTATACACAATACGGAAATTTAATTTAAGAAATTATTAAAAAAAAAACAATTTCTTTCTTGAAGTCAACTCTTGGATACACAATACGGAAATTTCATTCAAGAAATTATGAAAATATTTGTAAGTAAGTAACAAACTCTTTTTGTTTTCACCTCTTGGATATACAGTACAGATACTTCATTCAAGAAATTATGATAAAACCGCAAGTAAGTAACTTTTTTTTCTCTTTATCAAAAACAATTTTCACTTAGCTACACGATGTAGAAATTTAATTCAAGAAATTAGGAAAATATTCTCAGTAAGTAACAATTTCGTTCTTGAAGTCAACTCATGGATACACAATACGGAAATTTCATTCAAGAATTTCATGACTTAGATACACGATGTAGAAATTTGATTCAAGAAATTATGAAAAAATTCTCAGTGAGTAACAATTTCTTTCTTGAAGTCATCTCTTGGATACGCAATACGGAAATTTCATTCAAGAAATTATGAAAATATTTGTAAGTAAGTAACAAACTCTTTATTGATTTCACCTCTTAGATATACAATACAGTTTTTTCATTCAAGAAATTATGAAAAAAAATCGCAAGTAAGTAACTTTTTTTTCTTTTTAACACAAACAATTTTCACTTAGCTAAATGATGTAGAAATTTAATTCAAGAAATTATTGAAAAATTCTCAGTAAGTAACAATTTCAGTCAATTCTTGAATATGCAATACGGAAATTTCATTCAAGAAATTATGAAAAAATTTCAACTAAGTAGCAAATTCTTTCTTGAGTTTAACTGTTAGACAAACAAAAAAGACATTTCGTTCAAGAACTTATGAAAAAATTATACGTAAGTAACAAACTCTTTATTGTTTTCGCGAGTTAGATATACGACGTAGAAATTAAATTCAAGAAATTATGAAAAAATTCTCATTCTAAGTAGCAAATTCTTTCTTGAATTCACCTGTTGGATAAAAAAAAAACATTTTTTAACTTAGCTAAATGATGTAGAAATTTAATTCAAGAAATTATTGAAAAATTCTCAGTAAGTAACAATTTCTTTCTTGAAGTCAATTCTTGGATAAGCAATACGGAAATTTCCTTCAAAAAATTACGAAAAAATTGTAACTAAGTAGCAAATTCCTTCTTGAATTTACCTGTTGGACAAACAAAAAGATATTTCGTTGAATAAATTATGACAAAATTCTAAGTAAGTAACAAACTCTTTATGGTTTTCACGAGTTAGATATACGACGTAGAAATTTAATTCAAGAAATTATGGAAAAATTCTCAGTCTAAGTAGCAAATTCTTTCTTGAATTCACCTGTTGTATAAACAAAAAAACATTTAGTTCAAGAAATTATGACAAAATTCTAAGTAATTAACAAACTTTATTGTTTTCACGAGTTAGATATACGACGTAGAAATTAAATTCAAGAAATTATGAAAAAATCGCAAGTAAGTAGCTTTTTTTTTCGCTTTATCACAAACAATTTTCACTTAGCTACGCGATGTAGAAATTTAATTCAAGAAATTATGAAAAAATTCTCAGTAAGTAACAATTTCTTTCTTGAAGTCAACTCTTGGATACACACAATACGGAAAGTTCATTCAAGAAATTATAAAAAATATTTGTAAGTAAGTAACAAGCTCTTTATTGATTTCACCTCTTGAATATACAGTACAGATACTTCATTCAAGAAACGTGATTAAATATGTTTTGAAACTACATGCTATTTGCATGCATTTCCTTGTCACCTTTCCAAACGAGCGGGGATTCCCCACTGGTTCCTACACATTGCAAAAAAGTGAGCAGTACGAAAACTCCACGTTTTCAACCAGACTGGTTTTTAGGGACCAATCGTGAGAGATATGCAAAGTCCCCATAGCTTTATTTCAATTTTTTAAGGTTCATTTAGACGAGGTTACGAGCGCGCACGTAACCTCGTCTAAATGAACCTTAAAAAAATGAAATAATATATGGTACCTCTTCTATAGAAATGGTACCTCTTTGCAAATGGCCCTGGTAACCCAATGCCTTGAAAACCTACACACATATCCATGCCTCAGGCGTAGGTTTGCGTGTAGGTTTTCAATGCATTAGCCGGTTACTACTAATGAGTCCTTTTTGAAGTTTCTACGACAAAGCTTTCTATAAAACCAGTATACGACCCCAGAGCATAACTAACAACCTTTGCCCTGAGGGCTTTGAGGGCGTGTCCTCCTCAAAAACATAATTTCTATCTGGAAATCAGCTACCCTGAACAAAATGACTATCTCAAAGTTTTGATTGGATGTATTTGGGGAAATGGTGGGCGTGGAAGGGGTGTTAGTTGACTTCCAATCTCTTTTGACCCTTAAAAAGGCACTAAAAATCTCGATTTCCAGTCGAATGAGCCCCCTTTAAAGTTTCTACGACGACCACATCCATATGAAGTGCTTCTGGGAAAAAATAATAAATAAATAATAAAGCATTGGACTACAGGCAACTATCTGCATTGGACTTGGACTATGGACTAAAGCATTGGGCTATAAGCAACAAAATGGGCTATAAGCCTTTACTATAGACAACGCTATAGCGTTGCCTCTGATTATTATTATTTTTCCCAGAGGCACTTCATATGGAAGGGCTGGTCATAAAAACTTCGGAGAACTTCGGAGAAACTTCGGAGAACTTCCGATTAGAAATCGGAAGTTCTAGTGCCCTTCTAAGAGTCAAAAGTAATCGGGGGCAAATAGCCCCCCCCCCACCCCTTTCCCCAAATGCATCCAGTAAAAATTTTGACATAGCCGTTTTGTAAAAAAAAAAGTTCAAAGATCAAATAATAAAAATTCTGGGATCGACACACCCCTCCCCCGCAGGGCCCGGTGGTAAGTATTGTGAGTTATGTCCGGGGGCACATATGGTTTTTATGGAAGGGATGATCGTATAAAATTCAGTGGGAGCCCATTCGATTGGAAATCGGAAGTTCTAGTGCCTTTTTTAAGAGTCAAAAGCGACTGGAGGGCAACTAGCTGCCCCCCCCCAACGCCCTTTTTGCCACAAATACATCTGATCAAATTTTTAGATAGCCATTTTGTTAAAGCTATGATAATGCTAACGTTGCCTGGGAATAATTAATGTTGATTTCTGCAGCTTAAAGCTTACAACTATTATTTCAAAACTGCTTCAGCAATCAGCACGGAGCAATGACGTAAGTAGCCTATGACTTTTATTGCAACTTATCAAACATTAAATAAAATAGTATTATATCAATAGGCTCGTATGCTTTAATCTATTCCATGGAGTGGGGGTTGGCCGAAATCCCTAAACCAGAAGAATTATAAGGGGACATGGGGAAACACCTAGGGGCACCAATTTAGGGGTAGATTATGAAAAATATCGTTTTTGATATTGTCATTAAGAAAAAACAGCACCGCTCAATCTTTTTTTTATGTTTTCATTAAAAAAACAAACAGAAAACATCTTTGCCTCAGGGGTGGATCCAGGATTTTTTAAGGGGGAGTCGCAAAATAGGTTGATCCGATAAACATGCGTTAAGAGCAAGTTTAATTGACGCAATCTTGCGTTAATTAAGTAAATTACGCTACTTAAAACTACGTTAGGGGGGAGCGCGCAGCCCCTCCCCCCTCCGGATCCACCACTGCTTTGCCTATGAGGTTTTTCTTAAAAAACAAGTCTGTCTTTCTATTGCTTCACAACCGTCAAGTCCAAAGTGATGACAAAACAGCGTGCATGAACAGGTGCAAAGGTAAGATCTGATGCCCTGGCCCCTCGAGCCAAGTCTGAATGGGTTATCGATTTTGCACATGCCGCACAAACAATTCAACTTTTCCTACTTCTTTAAATAGATCCACCTCCTCAATAAAATTGTTGCGCATATCCCAGCCCAGGACTTGAAACTAGTCTGAGATATGAAAGATATTTATCAGTAGTCCTTGTTGGTATAGGCCTACGCATTGATAAGAAATTCTTCAAGATTCTAGAATTGTTAGGACAAAGATACTATTCAGTCCACACACGTCTATGCTTGAGAAAGATTAGACATATTTAGATCTTATGGTAATCCATTAGTTCCTACTTTCTCTGACAAGCGGAACTCATAGAAACATGAATGATTATGACACAATGACATAGGGTGATTTTCCAATGTTAAAAGCAGGGATATGTTCAAGTAAATCTCCTGCTGTGTTTAGCTGGTGTTAACGAGGTCCCTAGGTTTAAATGACAGATTATCTAAGCTGAAAGGTTTTTTTTTCTCTCGGTTTTATTACCATTTTACTAATCAAACAGTCCGTGGTAATGAACTGTAAGTAAGGAGCGATGCGGCTCAATAGTAACCGAAACAGTAAGGAACATAGTCTTGGTAATAATAGATGCATCAAAAGAATCGAATTTTGATGTTTATTGAAAACCTATAAAAATCTTGATGTTTAATATTACCCATCAAAAGTTACGAGCCTGAGAGGGAGAAAATTTGCCTATTTTATGAAAAAGGGGGGAAATAACACGCTTAAGAAATCAAATGATCTTAATGAAAATCACACCATGAGATTCAGAATGTCAGAGAACCCAATTGTAGAGGTTTCAAGTTTCTATATACAAAAATGTGGAATTTCGAATTTTTTGCCAGAAGTAAGATCGTTGTTTACTTTTTATTTATTTTTTTTCCAGGATCGATCATATCGAACCAGTGATCCTAAAAAATCGGGAGAGGGCGCATTGGATCAGACATCAAAAGTTCTATTGCCCCTTTTTAGTGACGAAAAATACTGGAAGGCGACTAGCCCCCCTCCCACCCCACTTTTTACCCAAACTGTCCGATCAAAATTTTGAGATACCCATTTTCTTCAGCATGGTTGAAAGATCTAAAAACTATGTTATTGAGGAGGATTTGACCTCCCACAGCCATCAGGGAAAAGGTTGCAAATTATGAACTTTGCCGATTACTCACATACGGTATTGGCTATTAACGAAAACTTAAGCAAGAATAATATAAAGAAAATATAAAGATATTTTCGGGGGGAGGGGTTTCTGGTGGGGGTGCCTACGTGGGAGGATCTTTCCATGGAGGAGATTTTGTGGGGAAAGGAATTTTCCATGGGAGGGGAAGTTTTATTTCTCAGCATTAATTAAAAAACTATCAAAAATTATATTAAAAAACAAGTTTTTTCAGCTGCAAGTAAGGAGCAACATTTAAAATTAAAACGAACAGAAATCATGACGTATATGAGAGGGTTGCCCCCTCCTCAGTACTCCACTCCTTACGCTAAAGTGTTTTTGAACTTGTAAAAGCTTATAATTCTAATTAAACGGTTCTTGTGTATCAGGAGTCATTCTTGAATAGTTGGAACAAAAGTTCAAACTTTAGTGTAAAGAGCGAAGTACTGAGGAGGGGGCAACTTCTCATACACGTAATAATTTATGGCATAACTTCTGTTCGTTTTTCAAATAATGCCGTAAATCTGGCTCACCCTCTATGAAATATATCCCTCCTCCTCACGGAAAACTTCTCCGTGGAAATGTCTTCCAACGTAAAGTGCACTCCTCCTTCAAATTCCCTCCAGACAGTTCCTTCCTCGCTGAGAATCCCCCCTCTCTGTAAAATTGATTCTGGACGATTCACCCTGAAAAATTCTCCTTGGCATTTTTTCATTAGAACAAGACTTTAATCTATAATCGGTTTCTCGATCACTCCTGAAACACCCCCTTCCGTGGAAATTATTTTCCAGAAAACAAAACGCGCGGAAAAAAGCCCCCGGATAATTCCTCCAGAACATCTCCATATAAAAAATTTGGCAAAGAGAATGTAAGACAATTAAAAAGAATTTCGTATAGTAATTCTGTCAAAACCCCCAAGTGTAACATTTCCCCTAGAATATTCACTCATCAGAAATTTGCCTCCCAAAGCAAGAGTCTCCCCTTAGAAATCCACCTCAAGCACGACCCCCCCCCCCAAAAAAAAATTAATGGCTGTATACTTCCTAATAACAAATACTATATGTAAACTGGGCGAAGTTCACAACTTGCATCCCTTCCCCCGGGGACTATGACGGGTCATTTTACACCTAAAGACAAAGTTACTATATTTTTCGACTATACTGAACAAAATGGCTATCTCAAAATTTCGATCCGGTGACTTTGGGAAAAAAAAGCTCGGGAGGGGGCCTAGTTGTCCTCCAATTTTTTTGGTCATTCAAAAAGGGCACTAGAATCCGCGTATAAAAAGCATATAAATACTTGCTTATATGTTCTCCGGAGCAGTTGCATCTGGGTCCAGCTTTGTCTAAGGGTTGAGACAGGGAATGATTGTACTGTTTGAATTATCCACAGTGTTCGAAATATATAAGTTTCATTGAGTTTAATCTCACCCATCAAAGGCTACGAGCCTGAGAAACTTTGCCTAATTTTCAAAAAAAGGGAAGAAATACCCCCTAAAAGTCAAAGAATCTCAATGAAAGTCAAACCATCAAATTCAGCATCTCAGAGAACTGTACCGTAGAGGTTTCAATCTACTATCTCCAAAAATGTGGAATTTTCTGTTGTTTGCCAAAAGAAAGATCACGGATGCGTGTTTATTTGTTTGTTTTCGTTTTGTTTTTTGTTTTCCCGAGGGGTGATCATATCGCCCCAATGGTCCTAGAATATTTGAAAAGGGCTAATTCAAATCAAAATTTAAAGTTCTAGTGTCCTTTTTAAGTGACGAAAAAGATTGGAGGGCAACTACGTCCCCTCCCACGCCCCTTTTTTCTTAAAATCATCTGATCAATATATTCAGATTGCCATTATGTTCAGCATAGTTGGAAGGCCCATAAATATGTCTTTGGGAATAATATGACCCCCACAGCCCCTAAGGAAAGGTATTTAAGTTATAAAATTAGCCCAATGTTTACACATAATATTTGTTATTGGGAATTTGACGGGCAGGGGGACGAATTTTCTGCTGGGGAGGAGGTTTTTTACGGGGAGGATTTTCCATGGGGTGGGAAGTTTCCAGGGGGCTGAACTTTTCGGCGTATATTTTTCACTGGGAGATTTTTGCCAGAATTCCTACACGAAATTCTTCTTGTGTCTTGCTTTCTCTTTGCCGATTCAATTTTACACGTCAAGATGCTAAGAGTAATTTTTGGGGGGTAAATTTTCATGAGGAGGATATATCCGTGGAGAGGAGGGATTTTGCCGTCTAGTTGGAGTCAGATTTCCTGGCATTATTTAAAAAAACTATTAGAAATTACATTAAAAAAAAAAAGTTATGTCAACTGAAAGTCAGAAGCAACATTAAAACTTAAAACGAACGTATATGAGGGGAATTACCCCTTCCTCAACACCTTGCTCTTTGAAGTTTCAATTTTGTCCCAATGGTTTAAGAACAGCTCCTAAAACTCATGGTTCGTTTAAGTAGAATAATAAGAAGCTTTTTTAAAAGTACTAAAAAACTTTAGCGTGAAGAGTGAAATGTGGAGAAGGGGGCAACTTCCATCATATACGTAATGTTTTCTGTTCGTTTTAAGTTTGAATGTTGCTCCTTACTTTCAGTTGAAAAAAACTTTTTTTATTTAATTTATAAAGAGAGATATAGGAATAGCAACCAACCATTAACTAAGGCAATGAGCTGAAGCAAGTACAAGCTTAATCCTGCAATCATTCTGATATCCTTCCATATCTTACAAGAGATACATCAAGAACATTGTCACCCACAATCCAACGAATAACTAAAAAGCATCAGAAATGAAATATCTTAACGTGTTTATCCCAAGAGAAAGTTGAGAAAATGACTTGCGCGAAGGAAAATCTAAGCTGAAATAGGAAAAAAACTTAAATAGTTCCGGGGACATGGTAGAAAGAGTTATAAACAATAAAAGTAGACTAAGTATCTTGTTTATACCCTATAATTGACACCATTAAAAATGAAATAAATGTGAAAAATAATATGGAATATCCAGTAGTTTCTCTAAAAAACGGAGTTCTGGTATCAATAAATACATGAAAAAAACTTATCATACTGATTCCAAATATATAAGATTCATTAAGCTTAGTATTGAACCAATAGTCAAGCAACAACAGAAGAGGGTTCATTTGAACGGAAATTAAAAGTTCTTGTACCCTTTTTAAGTGACCAAAAAGAATGAAGAGGAACTATCCCCCTTCCCACGCCTCTTTTTTACCCTAAAATCGTCCAATAAAAATTTTAATTTTGTGTGCGGTCCCTTTTAATTAGATTCCTTGGGTCTTATTGAATGCCACGGCGAATCTATTATCTATTATTTTAATTATTGTGCAAGGGTTCTGAAACACCACAGCCATTTCGTTTCTACCAGATTTCTGCTTCTCTTGATGAATAACGAAGAAGACCAGCGTCCAGCCAGCGACCTGCGAACTTGTTATTTTATCAAACAGTTTGTGGTAACGAACTGTAAGTGAGGAGCGACCCGGCTCAATAGTAACTGGAACTCTAAAAAACGGAATCATGATACCAGTAGATACATTAAAAGAATTGGATTTTTATGCTGATTCCAAATATATAAGTTTCATCAAATTTAGTCTAACCCATCAAAAGTCACGAGCCTGAAAAAATTTGCTTTATTTTCAAAAAGGGGAGAAACACCCCCTAAAAATTCTAGAATCTTAATGAAAATCAAACGATCAGATTCAGCGTAACAGAAAACCCTGCTGCAGATGTTTCAAGCTCCTATTTGCAAAAATGTGGAATCACAGATGCGTGTTAATTTGTTGTTGTTTTTTCAGGGGTCATCGCAGCGATCCAGCAGTCCTAGAATATGGTGAGAGAGCTCATTCGAACGAAAGTTAAAAGATCTAGTGCCCTTTTAAGTGACCAAAAAAATTAGAGGGCAACCTGGCCCCCTCCCATGCTCATTTTTTCCCAAAGTCACCCAATCGAAATTTTTAAATATTTATTTTGTTCAACGTAGTCGAAAATGTAATAAATTTGTCTTTGAGGATGACTTAGTCCCCCACCGTTCCCGGAAGAAGGGCTGCAAGTTATGAACTTTGCCCATTGTTTACATATAGTATTGGTTATTGGGAAGTATACAGACGTTTTCAGGAGGGATTTTTCATGGGTGGTGGGGGGGGGGGGGTTCAGAGGATGGGAAAACATCGTAGGATCTTTCCATAGAGGATGTTTCCTTGGGGGAAGGGAAGTTTCTATGGAGGGGACGTCGGGTTTCCTAGCATTATTTAAAAAACGATCAGACATTAAATAAAAAAAAACAAGTTTTTTGAACTGAAAGTAAGGAGCAACATTAAAACTTAAAGCGAACAGAAATTATTACTTATGTGAGGATGTTCGCCACTAGTCAATACCTCACTCTTTACGCTAAATTTTTTTTTTGTACTTTCAAAAGAGCTATCTATTCTAATTAAACGGCCTTTGTGATTCAGTCACTTGTGATTCGAAAAAAAAATCAAACTTGAGCGTAAAGAGCGAGGTATTGACGAGGGGGTGAGCCCCCTCATGTACGTAATAATTTCTGTTCGTTTTAATTTTTAATGTTGCTCCTTGCTTTCAGTTGAAAAAACTTGTTTTGTTTTTTATTTTATTTAATATGGTAAGCGCAGATGTATAGGTAAAAAAAGTCTTGACTTGGCATAGGTAGTTTCCAGTGCAGCTATGTATTAAAAATACTGCAGATATGGATCATTTTTGTGGCTTAGTCAGTGTAAGGCACGCACGCCGTACAGGTCCTTCGGATCATACCCTCACTCCATAAAACATGACATTAATTTTATGTATTACCCCAGCTGTGTTCAAATTATTCTGTTTTGGTTAGGTTTTCAAGAAACCAGCCCCCTCAAAACGTCAGACCCAACCTAAAATAAATGCTTACATTCCTTACATTGCTTACATTCCTTACATGCTTACATTCCTGGTCTTTAAAAATAATTCTTATTTAAATTCAATGGCCCTTGTGTTTGAGCAGTCCTTCTTAGAGAATTGTAACAAAAAGCCAAGTTTTTGCGTAAAGAGCGAGGGATGAAAGGGGGGCAGCCCGTGTTCATATATGGAATAATTTCTGTTCCTATTAATTTTTAATGTAGCTCCTTACTTTCACTTGAAAAGTATGTTTTTTATTTGATTTCTGATCGTTTTTCAAATTATGCCAGGAAATCCTTCCCTTTGTATAAAATTTCCCCTGAAAATTCTCTCCGGAAACTTTCCTTTCCGAAGAAAATTATCCCCTGAGAAAATTACTTGCAGAAAATACCCGCCCCAGCAAAAATTACCGTATATATTCCAATAAGTGGTGTAAACAAAGGGCAACTTGCAGATTTTACACCCCCTGACCCAGTGGTTTTATATCTGTGCTGTCTCAAAAATGATTAATCTGTTCTGTCTCAAAAATGACTATCTCAAAACTTTGATCGGATATCCTTGGAGATCAGGTCATCAGGGCATCAATCAAGGTCATCAGAAGAAGTTTATCACAATAAGTAATGGGGTCACTTATTTTTTTTTTCATGGGATAACTACCTCTTTCGAACATTTTAACCTCAAGAAACTAAATATGTTATATAATTTTTTGTCTTTACTGAGGTCACCTTGGCCCGGCCTGCATGTCCTGTAATTCTAATACTGATCAAAGACAACAAAAACTAAGTTTATTGTTATGTGTCATGAAACGGTACAATCAAATTTGGGTTCAAATTTCGTTTATTTGCCGGGCCTACTTAGCTAAGAGACTTGATTTTCCAGAACCAGGGGTCTTAGAGATTTAGGTCAACCAGAAGTATTCCCAGTTCAGCAACTTCATTTGACCTGGACTGGTCTAAAATACTCTTAGTCTTGGCAGATTGAAAGAAAAGGATTCTTGGCCCATATTAGGGTGAAGCTAATTTTTCCTCAAGTTTTTTTCCCAAGTTTCTTCGACCTGGGGAGTTGCAGATGTAGGTTTCTATCCAATTGACATAGTATTTGTGAGTTTTTCCATGCACCATTATTAAAGGTCCTATCCAAACCAAAATTTGGTCGTATTTTATGATCTCTGGGTACCCGAAACTTACAAATGAAAGATTCACACTGTTAATAAAAAAGCTTTTCGGGTCTCTTTGCCTTATGACCTAGGAAGAGAGAGAAAGAGATGCATTTACTGAAAAAATTACACTCATTTCACCTGCAAGGAAAGTCAATCGAGCTTAAAAGGGCCCATACAATCAATCACGTACAACAATTTTCGAAGACTAGAAAAAAAGGACATGAAAGGAATAATTTGAGGTTATTGACAACCTAAAGTGAGATTTCCATTGAAATTATTCCAGTGTTAATAGGAGCTTCTTTGCCCGTGACTTGTTTAAACAGAAAGACTGGAAGTGTCCTTATGGATATGATTTTCAGCCCCATCATAAAAATTTATTCGTACTTTTTTGGGTCCTATGAATTATCGGCACCCATACCACGACCATTTTTTTTGCAAACTAGGGTGCCCTTAAAACCAACCAGATGTAGGTATCACTTCCAAATCGATCAGATGCAAAACAAAATCGGGCTAATTATGGGCCTCCTAATGCCTCCCCCTTACAGCAAAACCTGTGGTAATTTTTATAATTCAGAGCCCTTGCCCATGGGGCTGCTTGGGTTACATTTGACCTATGAGCTATTCTAAGTAACGTTACTATTGAGGAATTTTAACCCAATATCAACCGGAGGCTATGGAGGTATCCATGGTCCAAGAAGGGTAAAGAGGGAATATTTACTTTTGGTCCTCAAAAAAGGCACTAGAACGTTCAACTTCGATTGGATGAGCCCCCTCCCTAAGTTTCTAAGACCATTTCTTCCATAGGATATGGTCGGGTAAAATATATAATAAAAAAAAAAATGCACAGGAGACAAACCATTCTTTACTATTTCAACGCTATTGCGTAGATACCACAATTACCACAAACCACAAACGGTTTGAATGTAAATATAAAATTTATTGACTGTTTTGACCGTTTGAAACTGCAAGAATTTGTGTTTTGTAGATAAGATCTGAAAACTTCTGTTTTTACGATGTTGAATCTCAGGCTATGGTGTATTTTTCGGAAAACATAATTTTTATTTATTTTGAGGGCCCCGTTCCCTGAGCTTAGAAATTACTGGGCGTATTAGAGCTCTTTGGCCCGGGGACATCAGGGACCAAAGAAATTTAGTTTTCAACCAGTTTTTAAACAAACGGCCACGTTTTTGGTCTTTACTTTTATACACAAGGACCACTTTGGCCCAAGGACCTACGATTATGCGTTTCCAGCTCGCGGGTCCTACTTTAAGGCAAAAGCACAGATTTTTCAATTTTTTTGTTTATTAGGGTCCCCTGGGCCCGAGGACTCTCAAATACAAGTTTCTACCCAACACGTAAGTTTTTTGGCCCATTTTGGGGGCCTTTATCCCGAACCCATTTTTTATAAATTAAAGTACCCTTCCCAGTTGGTCACATAGTTCAAGCCGGTCACAAAAAAAAGTATTTCACCCTATTTGTGTCTCGTATTCCTAAGTATTTCTCTGTACTGAGATCTTCTTGGCCTGAGGCGTTAAGAATATAAGGTTAAAGACAACTGTTAAGCCTCACTGGTGGGAGGGCTGAAGGTTTCACGCCAATTGGACAGCCAAAATTCACCAAGCACATGTTTTATTACTATAAAATCATCCTCAGAGGCATATATACATATATAGGACCTTTCGACTATTTGAAAGAAATGGGTACTTGTAAATGGCTATCTAGAAAATGACACTAAGAGGGGTCATAAGGGTGGTGGGGAGGAGGGAAGGAAATTGCTTTGGGGTGTATTGCCCTAAAATCACTATTAAACCTGAAAAGATCACTAGCAAGTTCAGTTTCTACTCAGATTAACATTTTCTCAAGTTTCTACGCTCACCACTTCCATACGAAGTGGCTGGGGGAAAAATATATAATAAATAGGAGACCCATCCCTTTTCATTAGGTCAACGTTACTGCATTTACTCTACAAGCGCACTCAAACCTCCTACTTCCACTTTAATGGCTCTCTATCGACAATTTAAGATGAATGGTGCAAGAAGATCACCCCTCGAGAACATACCGTAAAACAAATGGACACGAATTTGTGAATATTTTTATTTGGGAAAACATAAAATTTCTAATTTTTTTTTATGCTGAGGCTTCTAACCTCTTGCCAATTGTTCTCAGAATGGCTGAATACGATGCTGTAATTTCCTTCAAGATTCTCTCCTCCCCTTTTATTTGGTACGAATGCACCTTTTCCAAAAACATACCAAATTTCTTATGCTACTAGTCATTAGCTGGGTAACTGTAAATTTATTGAGCTTTATATACCTCTTTGTAATCATTATTGAAACCTTATTCTTCTTATACACATAAATGTATCAAATTCATTGTTTTTAAAGTTTTAACTTCTGTCGGCAGAGGTCATTGTTTACTTACAGTTTGCTGCCAGGAACTATTTGATCCCCAGAGCTTTGGGAAGAATCTCTTGAAATTCGAGAAACTTAACATTTTCTACCATAAACATAGTCCACTCAGAAACTGACTTATACTAATAAAATAAAATGAATTTCTAGTACAACTTTGATGCACAACCTTTTCCTCAATAATTTACCAAACTCAGTTGTAAGTTACCAAGACTATGTCTGTGAATCTTAAGATATCTAATTCCCATTCAGACTTTAGGGAATTAGCTTTGTGGTTTGCAGATAAACCTTCGCCGTACAAAGGAAAACTCAATTACGGAATAGTGGTGTGGGACTCCTATGAGCCTTGTCCTGAAGAGATATTTTGTTTCAGTGTTGGCGAGGCAAGCAACAGGATACCTCTGCAATAACTAACACTGTCAGACGCAGCTGGATTATTCGTTTCATTTTTCTTTCTTCCTTTTGACAAACTCGTTTTTTGGTGTGATCCAAAGAGCATAGGAAACTGATGAGAGAAGATTTGGTAGTCCGTAAAGGTCTTCATAGGAATTAGAAAAAAACAACATCATATCTGAAATTGCACTGTAGCTTAATAGAGTTGCAGCTGTTCTATGTCAGATTCATTTTAATTTATTAAAATCAAGGTTTCAATTAAAGATTTGAGTTTATTTGGGTCCCGCTCGAAATTGTCTGAATATAGCAAATTGAATTATTTTTTTTTAACGATTTTACCGACATTATCAAATAAGTTAGGGATAGGCCAGTGCCCTTTTGGCAGGAGAGATGCTTTCATCTTTTGCCCAATATTCTGTTTTACTTAACAAAGAAGAATAACCAAACTAATATTTGTATTTAGGCTACTATAACTTACTCTGAGATTTTGCTTGGCAACGCAGATGGCGTTGGTCGCTCTTTTCGTGTCATTAATAACGTTAATGCGACTCAATTGAAAGGCACTCGGTTTTTATAAAAGCTCGCAAAGCATTGTGTTTCAGCATTATTCACCTTTTCTGGATGTAATCTCCAATAATCTACAATAGATTCTGACCTTGTCCTATACTGCCACTCTTCTTTCCACATAGATTTAAAATCCTCCATCGAATATCATAGATCACAGTAGATCTCCGTTTGTAAAACTACAGAAATTACTCTATAAAATGGCAACATCTCTTTTGCTTTGTAGAAGGTGATTTCTAAAGGTAATATAATTTATTCTATTTTACGGCTTTGTTTGATTCATATGCAATTTGTATGGTATGAAAAGGGAAGAGGATGGAGAAGGGTCAGCTATCCTTATAGATTTACTTAGGTTGCCTTTACCCTGTTTCTTTCCAGTGTTTACTGTCAGTGATTTTTCAAGCGACTACAGATTAAGTAGTTCTCACCAGCAAACAATGGAATTTAAGAGATTTTCCGAGGCAAAGGGCTGCATATTTCCAAGTTAAAACCAAAATTTATTAATCTCAGTGCAATAATCCTTTTCTGATCTACCTATAGTAACAACAACAGAGCAATGCCATTTGATTCTCCATTAGACAGTTTACTCAAAATATAATGATCTACTGATTTTTTTTTTGTTCTTTTCTCTTCTTTTTTCAATCTACCAAAATGTCTGTAGACTTTTTTATAAAGCCCTGGGCTATATCCATAAATTAGGGAAGCGGGCTAGGACGCAATTGTCATGTTGGTGACTGTTATATTTGAAAAGAGTGTTGCATGAGGAACCAAATGTATTTATCTTTTGCTTGTACTTATAATAGATTAGAAAAGGAATCATGCAGCAAGGTTACTCTAAATTTGACTTGACAACATAAATCCATGCATCTTAATTTTAAGAATCTCAAGAAATTCCACAAAAGAACTTCTAATGTCTAGCAGGTAATTTTACAGCGTTGAAAGATTGACGCTCTTAAATTGCAATTTCTTTCACAGATTTTAAATGTGAAAGCATGTGGTCTTCTTAAAATTAACGTTGAAGGGAAATATGGGTATGTTTCGATTGATAAAGTTTTGGAATAAAATAAAGAAGTAAGAAACCAGTTGAACTTATCTAGTTCGATTACCTTAGTTGAAGTGAAATGTGCTGTTTGGGTTGGATCCCTCCCAATAAAACGTATCTATTACATAAACGAAAGTCTTCTGACTTAAAAATTGATAACGGAGTAAAAATAAAGCGAACTAAAGCAAGTAAATTGGTAGGCCCGTTTTTTAGCACCAAGATCTTACATATAAGATCTTGCATCTTTCTGCAAAGGTTATCGTTTTTAAACTCATCTTTGTTCTAAGATCTTACAGCTCACTGATGTTAGCAAAAAGTGTGAAGATCGCCACTGTTCTGCCATATAGAACAATGATGAGAGAACTTTGATGATATGCTCATCATTGTTCTCAGACCGCTGATCAGAGCATAATTTTCGAAAGACGTTAGCATAAAACGACAAAAGATGTAAGATCATAGTTCAAACATTTCAGTTTTAAGCGTTTTCTGACAAAAGACGTAAGATCTTAGCACATTGATGAGTGGAAAAACGGCTCTAGTATAGGCGATGGTAGAACCTTGTGAACTTGAGAAATTGGCAGAAGAGCTCAAAAATAACCCTTTTTCATAGCCGTTGAAGCAACCACATGCAAGAACACGAGAATGTCGTTATACCTTATGAACCACTAGTGACAGATAGATCCGCCATGGGACAAAAGTACTAATAGAGAACTGTTTGCGAGAATATGGCATTCTATTAAGCAACATACACGAACTATGTTGGAAAATACATCTGTCAAAACGGGTGCCTATTGAAGTCAGGTTGCCTTTTTCTGAACTGGAGTCGCCACTCTCTTAATTTTTGTACGCACCTGAAATTGTATTGCTCTATGTGTTTCAGTAGAACCATACTCTGCTAGATAGTTTGGAATATCTAGTGCATGTGCTAAGTATTTTATTAATAATTTCAAGTGGATTGCAAAATTTTATGGCTATCAGAAGTTTGCCGAAGTAAAAGCAAAATAATTGTTTTCAGTGGTCACCACAATATGTCTAAGTACCAAGGTAGCTATCAGACAGTTGTTGGAAAATTTGAACTTATATTTACTACTTTACAATAGCCTGACGGTAGTGCAAATTGAGGAAATTGTATGGAGCGCAATAATTTTTTTTAAAGGAAGGTATATTTTTTATCCCCCCTCCCCCAAAAAAGCAATAAATGACAGCTATATAGACCAGCTTGTAAAGCAGCCAACCTGAATTTGGGAAACGATAAATCAACAACACTTGATCTGGTTATGTGCAACAATCGCTCAGAAATTGAAATAGTTAGAGTTGAGGCGCCTCTGGGCAAGTTGCATCATGCTACTATTACTGTTGAATTGCAAGGTGAAACAAAACAGAAATACAACAATGAATCAAACTCAATTATCATAAAGCAGCCTGACGGTAGTGCAAATTGAGGAAATTGTATGGAGCGCAATAATTTTTTTAAAGGAAGGTATATTTTTTATCCCCCCTCCCCCAAAAAAGCAATAAATGACAGCTATATAGACCAGCTTGTAAAGCAGCCAACCTGAATTCGGGGAAACGATAAACCAACAACACTTGATCTGGTTCTGTGTAACAATCGCTCAGAAATTGAAATAGTTAGAGTTGAGGCGCCTCTGGGCAAGTTGCATCATGCTACTATTACTGTTGAATTGCAAGGTGAAACAAAACAGAAATACAACAATGAATCAAACTCAATTATCATAAAGCAGGCTATAAGTCAATGCTAGAGGATCTGAGCGAAGTGGATTGGCTTAAAGAAATTAAAAATCGTGAGACAGCGAAGGAGATGTGTGGGTTGTTTTGTAATAAAATCCAGAAATTGGCGAAAAACTTTGTGCCAGCTAAAATAAAGGACAGCAGACCCGCACTGAACCGAAAAACTTTGAAGATAATCAAAAGAAAACAGCAGGCTTCGAGAAAGGTCGTCACAACTCATGCCGACGCTATTCTGCCGCTTAAGAAATAAAGTAAGACAACTAATACGCTATTTCGCAGCTCAAACAGAAAAACAAGTCACCAAAAATATAAAAGAAAATCCCTGGACTTTCTGGAATAATGTTCAAGCCCGACCTAGCATCCTAGCTCTAATTGATCCTTTATCTGAAAAAAAAACATTGAAAACCCCCACTGAAAAAACCAATCCATTTAATTATATAATTTTGCATCAGTTTTTAACGCCTCGATTGGAGGATAAAAGTGAAGCAGCACGAATAGAGGAAAGAAATGTTGGCTTCTCAGTGATAGATTTCGAGGAAGAGTCCATCTACCAAAATTTAAAATGCTAAACACAAATAAATAAGAAGGCCCAGGCGGCATACACCCTCACATTCTTACTCTCCTGCTGTGAACGATTGGAAAATCTGTCACTTCCTTTCATCTCCTATAGACTCCTCCGAGATGATCTTATTGAAACGTTCAAGCTATGTCACAATTACTACAATAACATTGGATATGAGGATATACTCTTCTTCAACACAAACAATCTGCGAGGACACAACTTTAAGCTAAAGCAAAACACTTTCAATAAAGAAGTTGGAAGGTGGGCCTTCTCAAACCAAGTAATCAAGGAATGGAACAACCTCCTTTAAAAAGTGGTTATGACCAACTCTGCCAACTCTTTCAAGAATGGTATTGACAAGTTTTTTAGTGAAAGTAAATTCTTATAGAGGTGAAAGTCTTTTTATTGCGGTAAATTATAATTATTATTTTAAAAACGTGTTATTCAAGATCTAGTGAGACAACTTTCCAATTTTTTTGGTTCCAATTTTTGTCTAGATTTACAGGTTTTGTGACACTTTTAGAGGGGTTTCAAACATCTATGGTTGCAACACTGATAGTGCTTTTCCAGCGCTGCATCAGTTTTTGTTAACTAATTAATAGGAATTGTTTTATTATGGGTGGATTGCAGGAATTATTTATAAAGCTTTTTCAGCATCTCTTTTTATGCCCTAAAATGCTATAAAACAATAAAGAAAAACTCTGTTTAGCGCAGGTGCTAATTTCCTTATTTTCTATCTTCGGTACAAGTTGTATGTGTGGTTGCTGGCAAATCATCCGACACTTCCTGGGTAGCCCAGATTCCTCCAGGTGCCTATTTGGAGCTATGCTGACCCTGGTTTAGCTTATTGAGTCACACTGCTGAAGGACATATTACATATGTCCTTTGTCCTGAAGGACAAATATATAATTTGTCCTGAAGGACATATTACAATTCCAGTGCCCCAGCCCCTATTTTTCAGTTCGAATAATGGGCAAAGTTTGAAAATCCAGGCAAAATGTTGTGCTGGCCGTAGTTTTTGTCTGTAATTTTAAGTTTATATTTTTACTGAAAAGATCTAGAGATGATATGCAAGGGGAATTTCAATCATTTGGATGTAATGAAAATCATTATGGTTTTGGACTTATATAGACTGGAGAATGGAGGTGTATCTTAATCAAAAATTTTATGCCAAGAAGATTTTCGTTCACTCTTCTTTCTTAACTGTTAATTCTTTCTTAACCCAAGTATGTAAATGTCAAGTTTATTTTTTTTTTTAAATTATGTTTTGTTACTATGAAAAATAACTGGGGGCTTCATTGGTGCTTTCTGCATACCCTGTAAAACTCAACCTCATCAGATAAACTAAACTTAAAATTATTTGCAACACGAATCAATACAACTAAGTTTCATTTTTTTTTTTATTATTGTGTTTCGTGAAGCTACTCTTGGTTCTGTCATTACAGCCTGACTGTAAGCAGTGCAACAATATATAGCACTTTTTTTCAACCATGTGCAAGGTGCAAAGTTTACTTAGACTTTCTTCTTTACCGTACATAAAGAGCCCTTGAGCCATGTTCAAAAAAGCCTATTGCAGTATTAATTCATACTGCAGTATGAATTAATTCGCCTATTGCAATTAATTACAATTACATATTAAATAAGCGGAGTCATTGTGCTCTATATGAAAGCGATTTGCTTAACAAAATAATTTTTTTGCAAATAAAATAAGTAAATAAAGAAAATAGATCAAAATATAAATTCCAAGCATTTTCATAATTATACACTGCCTATGATATTGCGCTGCCATCGTTCTAAGTAAAGAACAATGTTGGCACAATGCTTTATTTATTTTGTGTTTTTTGCTTTTGTTTTTTTGTTTAGACCAGGACACTTCGTATCGAAGGAGTTGTCTTAGAAACTTCAAAAAGACCTCATTCGATTAGAAATGAAGGCTTGTGACCATTTTAATAGTCGACTATGATTGAAGTAAAACTCCCCTCTCACACCCACAATTTCCCCAAACACATCCATTCAAAATTTTGAAATAGCCATTTTGCTCAGCGTAGTGGAAATATCCGGAAATTATGTCTTTTAGGATGACTCTCCCCCCGCAACTCTCAAGGCAGGCGTAGTAAGCTATGCCCTGGGGGCATATAAGGTTTTTATAGAAACCGTTGTCATAAAAACTTCAAAAAGGGCTCATTCAGTTGGAAGTTGAAAGGGCTAGTGCCCTTTATGATAGTCAAAAGTGATTGGAGGGCAACTAACCCCCTTCTGACGCTCACCATTTCCCCAAACACATCCAACCAAAATAATGAGATTGCCATTTTGTTCAACGTAGTTGAAAGTCCTAAAAATTAGGTCTTGGAGGATAACAGACCCCCCCCCCAGCCCTCGGGGAATGGGTTGTAAGCTATGCCCTGGGGATGTATAAGGTTCTTATGGAAACCATTTTCGTAGAAACTTCAAAAAGGGTTCATTCGATTGGAAATTGAAAGGGCTAGTTCCCTTTTTAATAGACGAAAGTGATTGGAGGGCAACTATCCCCTTCTCACGCCCACCATTTCCCCAAACACATCCAATCAGAATTTTGAGATAGCCATTTTGTTCAACGTAGCTGAAAGTGTTGAAAATTAGGTCTTTGAGGATGAAGAACCTCCCACAACCCTCAAGGTAAGGGTTGTAAGTTATGTCCTGGAGGCATATAAGGTTTTTATAGAAAGCTTTGTCATAGAAACTTCAAAAGGGCTCAGTTGATTGGAACTTGAAAGGGCTAGTGCCCTTTATGATTGTAAAAAGTGATTGGAGTGCAACTAAGCCCCCTCTGACGCCCACGATTTTTCCAAACACAACCAATCAAAATTTTGAGATGGCCATTTTGTTCAACGTTCTTGATAGTCCTACAAATTAGGACTTGGAGGATAACACCCTCCCCACAGCCCTCAGGGCATGGATTGTAAGTTATGCCCTGGGGACATGTAAGGTTTTTATAGAAAGCAGTTTCGTAGAAACTTCAAAAAGTGTTCATTCGATTGAAAATTGAAAGGACTAGTGCCCTTTTTAATAGCCGAAAGTGATTGGGGGGCAACTCACCCCCCACTCACGCCCACCTTTCCCCCAAACACATCCTATCAAAATTTTGAGATAGCCATTTTGTTCAACGTAGTTGAAAGTTTTGGAAATTGGGTCTTTGAGGATGACAACCCTCCCAGCCCTCAGGGCAAGGGTTGTAAGTTATGCCATAGGGTGTATAAGGTTTCTTTTAATAGAGAGAATTGTTGTAGAAGCTTCAAAAATGTGCCCATTCGAGTGGAAATTGAAAGGGCTAGTACCCTCTTTAATAATTGAAAGTTTTGGAGGGCGACTAACCCCCCTCTCATTCCCGCCATTTCCCCGAACACATCCAATCAAAATTTTGAGATAGCCATTTTGTTCAACATAGTTGAAAGGTCCAGAAATTATGTCTTTGATAATAAACCCTCTCCCCCCATAGCCCCCCCAGGCCAAAGGTTCTAAGTTATGCCCTGGGGGCATATAAAGTTTTTATAGAACGCGTTGTCTTAGAAACTTCAAAAACGGCTCATTCACTTCCGATCAATATTTTGATATAGCCATTTTGTTGAATGTAGTTGAACGGTCTTTGAGTATGACAACCACCCCACAGCTCTCAGGGCTAAGGTTGTAAGTTATGCCTTGGGGGCATATAAGGGTTTCATAGAAAGCATTGTCGTAAAAACTTCAAAAAGGGCTCACTCGATATGAAATAGAGAGGACTATTGCCCTTTTAATAGTAGAAAGAATCACCCCTTCCCCCACGCCTTTCATTTCCCCAAACATTTCCTACCGATATTTTGATATGGTAATTTTGTTCAATGTAGTTGAAAGGTCTGGAAATTATGTCTTTGAGGATGACACCCCTTCCATAGCCCTCAGGACAAGAATCGTAAGTTATGCTCTTGGAGCATATAAGGTTTTTTTATAGAAAGTTTTGTCGTAGAAGCTTCAAAAAGGGCTCATTCGATTGGAAATTGAGAGGACTAGTGCCTTTTTTATTAGTCGAGTGATCAGAGGGCAAATGCCCCCCCCCCTCTCCCCACACCAATCATTTCCCCAAACACTTTTAATCAAAATTTTGATATAGCCATTTTGTTCAACGTATTTGAAAGATCTGGAAATTATGTCTTACAGGATAACAAATCCCCCCCCCAGCCCTCAGGGCAAGAGTTTTACATTTTGCCCTGGGGGCATATAAGGTCTTTATAGAGAGCATGGTCAGATAAACTTTGAAGGGGGCTCATTGTATTGGTAATCAGACGCTCTAGCTGTTTTTTAAGTCAAAGTGATTGGAGAACAGCTACCCCCCCCCCCAGACACACACGTCGTATTATTTCAAAATGCATCTAATAGAAATTTTCAGATAGGTATTCTATTCAAAATAGTCTAAATCTCATATAACAAGGTTTTTGGGGTTGAACCATACCCCAGAGATTAGGGTCAAGGGTTGTCAGTTGTGCCCAGGGGGTATTTAAGGTTTTTATGGAAGGGATGGTTGTTTAACTTTAGAAGAGGTTCATTTCGTTGAAAATTAGAATTTCTAGTTCCTTTTTAAGCGTCAAAAGTGATGGACGTCATCTACCCCCCCCCTTTCTACAACCCTTTCTGTCACCCAACGCATCTGATTGAAATTATGTGATAGCGATTTTTTTAAATAGTCCAAAATACATATAATAATGTCTCTAGGGATGACATAAGCCCCCAGCGTCCTGGGGATAGGATTGTAATTTCTTTTATGAGGGCATATAAGGCATTTATTGAATGGGCGCCCTTTTTAAGAGTCAAAGTGTTCTAGTGCCCTTTTTAAGATTCAAAATGATCAGAGCGTAGCTAGCTCTCTCCCCCCCCCCCCCCCACATACACACTCAAATACATCGTGTTTTCCTGAGATGTATCCAATAGATATTTTGAGACAGTCATTTTATTCAAAATATTCTAAATATGAGGACGAGGGTTGTAATTTATGCCCCTGGGGCATTTAAGGTTCTTATGGAAGGGATGGTTGTATAAGCTTTAGAGGTTGCTCATTTGGTTGTAATTGGTAGATCTAGTTCCCTTTTAAGAGTCAATAGTGATGGAGGTCAAGTAGCACCCACCCACCCAACTACCCCTCTTTTCACCAAATGCATCTGATTGAAATTGTGCAATGACAATTTTATTTAAAATAGTCCAAAGAACATAGAATAATACGTCTAGGGTTGGCACACCCCCCCCCCCCACAACCCGGGGGCAAGGGGTTTAAGTTATGCTCGGGGAGCATATAAGGTACTTATGGAATGGGTGGTCGTATTAAATTTAGATGGGTCTCATTTGATTTTAAATTGGAAGTTATAGTGTCCTTTTTAAGAGTCAAAATTATTTGAGAGACCCTCCCCCCCATGCCCATCATTTACCATAACAAATATCGAAACAAAGTTTTTATTGATCAATTCTCCAGCATTATTGAAAGGTTCAGTAATTATGTGTAGCCATAGCTGTAGCAGCAGTAGTAGCATTGGTTGCAGTATGCAAATAACTCCATTTTTCAACATCCCCTTCAACAAACAATGACATTTTTAACTTAATACCACCAGCCGATCCTGAAGCATTATTGATACGTCCTCTCGACAAACTGTATGGGCATAATGTGTTACAACATTGACCAAAATTTTCGCTTCAATACCCATAGATGGTGGTAGTCTTAGCTTTAGTAGCAGTAGTAGTAGTAGCATTAATAGTAATAGTAGCAGTAGATGTAAGAGTAGAAGCATTAGTATTATGATGCAAATATTGTCTTTTGGTTAGTTCAACGTCCCCCACAAAAAGCGTTGTAAGGTTTAATTTCACACACGAAACTTTTCCTAAGATATCGCTGATATGCCCTTTTGACAACCTGCTTACGGATGGCAGGTCATCTCCGTACAACAGAAATATTCTCCTAAAATTTCACCTTCATCAAGGAGGCACACTTGTGCCTCTATAAAGAGGCGACCCACCACAATGTTAAGCGATTTCAGGTCCTAGAGGTCGCAGAGAGACGGCGGTAATTGCATTTTGTAGCCCAAGCTCAAACTAAGAAACTTGCAAAATTTCATCCTCCTCCGACTTTATCTTCATGGGGTAAACTGGGCCGGAAGTTTGGACCCTCCCACCACAGCCCCCTTTAACGTTGTCCGATTGGGCTGAAATTTAGAGGTTAAGCTTTCCTAGGGCCCGGGAGCTTATCCTCGAAATTTCAGCTCAATCCGATCACTCCTTCCCTGTTTTCAAAAACCAAATATAGCCACTTACAATTCATCTCTTGTCTTTTTTCTTAGCCACGCCTACAGGCCACAGTTGGCAACGGATCCGGTTGAATGAGGACTCATTCGAAGCAGAATTCGACCTGTTAGGGCCTTTTGATATTTTCAGACCGAAAAAATTATCCCCCGAATTTACATTTACGAAAAACCTCGTTTTCCTATATTAGCCCATGTTAATTTTTCCCTCCACAACCCCCCTTTAACGTTGTCTGATCGGGCTGAAATTTAGAGGATAAGCTTTCCTGGGGCCTGGGAGCTTATCGTCGAAATTTCAGCTCAATCTGATCACTCCTTCCCTGTTTTCCAAAAACCACATATCAAGATTTTTGGGAATTTGCTTGCGTCGAAAATACCTTCTATTTGCTAAACAACAATTACTAGTGTGATTGTAGAGTCCAGCGGCTGAGAGACAGACTTTCAGGCTGAAAACTCGGGTTCGATCCACCATCAGAGCAACTTTTTTATATACTTTGAAAAGAAACTCAGTTTCTTTTTTAAATTATTTGAAAAAAATTAAGTTTTCTAAAGAGTTAAAGAGGCTGAGTTACAAGGTCGACCCTTAAAACGTACAGGGATTAGGAGGCACAGTTGGGGGGCTGTTAAAGAGGCTGAGTCACAAGTTCGAACCTTAAAACGTACAGGGATTAGGAGGCACCCTGTACGACGTGATTTGAGTATTCAGGAATTAAAAGCCTTAACACAAGAATGTTCAAGAGCGGGGGGTTTGGGGGCGGCAGCCCCCCAACTTTAACTCCTGACACGATCAGCTAACAGTTAGTCAAGCAATAATAAGTAATAAACTGTACAAAAACGTGCAGAAATTATTTGAAAAAAACTACGTTTTCTAAAGAGTTAAAGAGGCTGAGTTACAAGGTCGAACCTTAAAACGTACAGGGATTAGGAGGCACAGTTGGGGGCTGCCGCCCCCAAACCCCCGCTTTCGCAGCCTTTAAATAAAAAAAAATTTAAACTGAAAGTAAGGAGCGACATTAAATCTTAAAACGAACAGAAATTATTCCGTATATGAAAGAGGCTGTGCCCTCCTCAACGCCTCGCTCTTTACGCTAAAGTTTGACTTTCTCACAACTCTTTTTTTAAACAATAAAAACTTTAGCGTAAAGAGCGAGGCGTTGAGGAGGGCACAGCCTCTTTCATATACGGAATAATTTCTGTTCGTTTTAAGATTTAATGTCGCTCCTTAATTTCAGTTTAAATTTTTTTTTATTTAAAGGCTGCGAAAGCGGGGTTTGGAGGCGGCAGCCTCAACTATGCCTCCTAATCCCTGTACGTTTTAAGGTTCGACCTTGTAACTCAGCCTCTTTAACTCTTTAGAAAACGTAGTTTTTTTCAAATAATATCTTCATAGGTTGTGGATTTCGAACTAGCCAGAAGACACTGTTTGTAGTCATTTAATGCTGCTTCTACGGTTACTGTAACTAACAACACTAATGGCATTAAGTTGAAACTTTTAGGGAACGTTTAGGAGGAGTTTCAATAAAACGAAAAACCTATGTACATGCAGCTAGTAAATGGACATATAAGCGCTATAGGGCATATAAGGACATAGGCAGCGATGCTTTATCATAGCAAGTAATATCATTGATATTTTAAAGGAGCTAATTTGATTGAAAATTAAAAGTTCTAGTGAAAAAATGATTGGAGGTCAAAAATGATTGGAGGGCAATCAGCCCTCCTTTTTCGCTCATAATTTTACAGACACTTCCAATCAAAATTTTAAGACAGCCATTTCGTTCGCATAGCTGAATGGTCTAGTAACTAAATCTCTAGGGCTATTGTGTAGGTCAACCCCCACAGTTATGTAATTTTCCCATTAGTCTTAAAAACTAAATGTTGGTTTTAATTTAAATCAAAACACACTGTTTGTATGCTGGTTGCCAGGACTTATACTTATGATTGTTTAATGGGAATTTATTGTTTATAATGTATTGCGTAATGTTTTTAGAAACGCCAAGTAGAGTGTTTGTTTTTCTTTACTGCCGCTTGAATAACACCTAATTCAACAGCACCCCCTCTTGCCCCCCCCTCCCTCAATAAAAAATACTGTAGCTACGCCCCTGAGCGTCATTGCAATACTGATATATATAAAAATGACGTCACTCACATAAATATATATTTATATTAGGAAATAAATAAAAATATATTAGGAAAACCGGAAAGATTCCAACTGTTTTTTTCTTTTTCCCTGTAAAAGACTAAGTCAACATAAAACGAACAGAAATTGATAAAAAAAAAAACTTTTTACACAAAACAAGTTTTTCAAAAAAAAGTAAAGAATTCCATTAAACTAAAAATTAACAAAAATAGAATCAAACAATCTACCAAACATACAACTACCACAAATCAATACCAATAAATAAATGAAACCCAAAACAAGCAGAAATTAAAATAAATAACAAAGTCAAACTCAAAATTAGCAGAAATTAATATGAGTAGGTTCTAAGCCCCTTTGCTTTCTAAAAGCCAGGATATAATTTGTACTTTACAGAAAAAATTATTTATCAAAAATTAATTAAGATTTTATTAAACTGACAATGCACATTAATTTGAATTTTTTTTAGACTCTTGCTTTTAGAAAGCATAGGGGTTTTGAACCCTACTCATATTAATTTCTGCTCGTTTTGAGTTTAACTCTGTTATTCATTTTAACTACTGTTGGTTTTCATTGTGTAATAATATTTAAAAATAGATGTTTAAAAATGGAATGTTTAAAAATAGAACTTTCAATTTCCAATCAAATGAGCCCTCTCCAATGTTTATACGAGCATACCTTCCATAAGAACTATATATGCCCCCAGACCTCTACTTACAACGCCTGCCCCGGGCTATGGAGGATTGTGTCGACCCTTGAGTTTTTCTTATCTGACCTTTGAACTATTTTAATGAAACGGTTATACGTAAAGGAGTTTTTTTATATGATCTTTGAACTATTTTTAACAAAAGGGCTACCTTAAATTTTTTATCAGGTGTATTTGGGGAAAAAGGGCTTGGTGGGGGGGGGCTAGTTGCCCTGCAATCACTTTTGACTCTTAAAAAGGGCACTATAACTCTCGATTTCCAGTCGAATGATTCCTCTTTGAAGTTTATTTAACGACCCTTTCTGTATGAAGTTCCTCTGGGAAAAAAAGATAAATGGAGTGTGGGGGGAGGCTAGCTGCCCTCAGAAGTTAAACAGAAATTAAAATAAATAACAGAGTCAAACTCAAAACGAGCAGAAATTAACATGAGTAGGGTTCAAAACCCCTATTCTTTCTTAAAGCAAGAATATAAGTTGTACTTTACTGGAAAAAACTCAAATGAATGTGCATTGTCAGTTTCAGTTTAACTTACGACGCCTACCCCCGGGCCCTGGGGGTCTGTGTCGACACCGGAGTTTTTGTTATCTGAACTTTGAACTATTTTTAACGAAATTACTATTTTAAAAATTTTATCGGATGGGCTTGGGGGAAAAAATGGCGTGTTGGGGGGGGGGGGGCTAGTTGCCCTCGGATATCTTTTGACCCTTAGAAAGTGAACTAGAACTTTCAATTTCCAATCAAATGAATGCTCTTTGAAGTTTATACGAGCATCCCTTCCACCAGAACCTTATATTCCCCCAGGGCAAAACTTACAACGTCTTCCCTCGTGCCCTGAGGGGCTGTGTGGACCCTGGAGTTTTCGTTATATGGTCTTTGAACTATCAGAGGCCACGCTATACCGTTGCCTAAAGTAAAGGTCATACGGCTCCAATGTTTTACTATTTATTTTTATTATTTTTTCCCAGGAGCACTTCTAATGGAAGGGGTCGTCGCATAAACTTCGGAGGGGGGCTCATTCAATTGGAAATCGAGAGCTCTAGTGCTGTTTTTAAGGGTCAAAAAAGATTGGAAGGCAACTAACACCCCTTCTACGCCCACCATTTCCCCAAACACATCCAATTAAAATTTTGATATAACCATTTTGTTCTACATAGTTGATTTCCACATACAAATTATGTTTTCGAGGAGGACACTCCCCCCACAGCCCTCAGGGTAAGGGTTGTAAGTTTTGCCCTGGGGGCATATAGGCTTTTTATAGAAAGCTTTGTCGTGAAAACTTCAAAAAAAGCTCATTTGATTGGAAATTTAAATGGCCAGTGCCCTTTTTAATAGTCGAAATTGATTGGAAGGCAACTAACACCCCTTTCACACCCATTATTTCCTTAAACACATCCAGTCGAAATTTTGAGATAGCCATTTTGTTCAACTAGCCTTTTCTCATAGTCAAAAGTGATTTGAGGGCAACTAACCCCCCTCTCAAGCCTACCTCTTCCCCAAACACATCCAATCAAAATTTTAAGATAACCATTTTGTTCAAAGTATTTGAAAATTCTCGAAATTAGGTCTTTGAGGATGACAACCTTACCAAAGCCCTCAGGGCAACGATTTTAAATTATGCCTTGGGGGGATATAAGGTTTTTATAGAAAGATTTGTCGTAGAAACTTCAAACAGGGCTCATCCGATTGAAAATTTAAATGACTAGTGCCCTTTTTAATAGTCGAAATTGATTAGAAGGCAACTAAAACCCCTTTCATGCCCACCATTTCCCCAAACACATCCATTCAAAATTTTGAGATAGCCATTTTGATCAACGCAGCTGAAAGCTCTGGAAATTATATCTTTGAGCAGGAAACTCCCTCCACAGTCTTCAGGGCAAGAGTTATAAGATGTACCCTGGGGATATATTGGCTCTTATGGAAGGAATGCTCGTATAAACTTCGGAGAGGGCTCATTTGATTGTAAATTGAAAGTTTTAGTTCACTTTTTAAGCGTAAAAAGCTATTGGGGGGGGGGGGGGGGGTAACCATTCCCTCCCCCACTTTCTTTTTTCCCAAATACATCTGATAAAAGTTTTGAGATAGCTTTTTAGTTAAAAATAGTTCAAAGTTCATAAAACAAAAACTCCTGTGGTGACACAAGCCCCCAAGGTCCGGGGACAGGCGTTGTAAGTTATACATATATGGTTTTTATGGAAGGGAATGTTCGTATAAACTTTTAAGAGGGCTTATTTGATTGGAAATTGAAAGTTCTAGTTCACTTTTTAAGAGTCAAAAGAGATTGGAGGGCACCTAGTCTCCCCCCCTCCTTCGTGCCCTTTTTTCCTCAGACCCATCCGATAAGAACATTGAGATAACCATTTTTTTAAAAATAGTTCAAAGACCATATAACAAAACTCCGGGGTCGACACAGACCCCCAGGGCTCGAGGTTAGGCGTTGTTAGTTATGCCCTGGGGGAATACATGGTTCTTATGGAAGGGATGCTCGTAAACAGCTCAGAGAGCGCTCATTTTATTGGAAATTGAAAGGTTTAGTTCAGTTTTTGAAAATTAAGGGCAACTAGCCCCCCACGCCCCTTTTACCCCAAATGCATCCGATGAAAATGTAGCCATTAAGTTAAAAATTGGTCAAAAGTCAGATAACAAAAACTCAGGTGTGAGCACAACCCTTGGGCAACCCTTGAGCACAACCCTTGGGCATATATGGTTCTTATAAAAGGGATGCTCGTATAAATTTCAGAGAGGGCTAATTTGATTGGAAATCGAAAGTTCGAGCTCACTTTTAATAGTCAAAAGAGATAAGAGGGCAACTAGTCCCCCCACACTTTCTTTTTCCAAATCCATTTGATTAAAATTTTGAGATAAACATTTTGTTAAAAATAGTTCAAAGGTCAGATAAGGAAACTTTCGGTGTCAATGCAACCCCCCAAGGCCCGGGGGAAGGCGTTCTAAGTTATACCCTAAGGGCATGTATGGTTCTGATGAAAGGGATGCTCGCATAAACTTCATAGAGTGCTCATTTGATTGGAAATTGAAAATTCTAGAGTCAAGAGATTTAAGGGCAAACAGCCCCCTTTCCCCATGCCCCTTGTTTCCCAAACCCATCCACTACAAATTTTGAAATAGCCAATTTTTGAAAATTGTTAAAAAATGAGATAACAAAAACTCCAGTGTCAACACAACCCCTAAGGCTCGGGGGGTAGGCGTTGTAAGTGTTGTCCTGGGGGCGTATATGGCTTTAATGGAAGGGCTGCTGCTATAAGATTCAAAGGGGGTTGCTTTAAATAGAACTTGAAATTCTTTCTTACTTTTTAAGAGTCAAAACAGATCGGAGGTCAACTAGCCCCCCTCCCCTTCTCCACGCCCTAAATGTATCAGATAAAAGTTTTGAGATAGACGATTTGTTAAAAATAGTTCAAAGTTCAGATAACAAAACTCTGGTGTCAACAAAGCCCCCCAGAACCCGGTGGTAGGCGTAGTAAGTTATGCCCTGGGGGCATACATGGTTGTTATGGAAGGGATGAAGTTCAAAGTTGTAATTCACTTTTTAAGAATCAAAAGTGATCGGAGGGCAGCTAGCCTCCCCCCACACTCCATTTATTTTTTTCCAGGGGCACTTCATATAGAAGGGGTCGTCGTATAACCTTCAAAGGAAGCTCATTCGATTAGAAATCGAGAGTTCTAGTGTCCTTTTTAAGAGTCAAATGTGATTGGAGGGCAACTAGCCCCCCCCCGCCCACCCAGCCGTTTTTCCCAAAGTACACCTGATAAAATATTTGAGGTAGCCACTTTGTTAAAAACAGTTCAAAGATCATAACAAAACTCCTTTACGCATAACCATTTCGTTAAAAATAGTTTAAAGGTCAAATGAAAAGGTCAAAATAAAAATTTTTAGATAGCTATTTTGTTAAAAATAGTTCAAGGATCATATAAAAACTTCAGTGTCGACACAACCCCCCAGGGTCCGGGGGCAGGCGTTGTAAGTTATGCCCCGGGGGCATATATAGTACTTATGGAAGGGATACTCGTATAAACTTCAAAGAGGGCTGATTTGATTGGAAACTGAAAGTTCTAGTTCACTTTTAAGAGTCAAAAGAGATTGGAGGGCACCTAGCCCCCCCCCCCACGCCCTTTTTCCCGGAAACTCATCCGATAACAACTTTGAAATTAAGGAGTTTAACGAAAACTCCGGGGTCGACCAAGCCCCCAAGGCCCAAGGGCAGGCGTTGTAAGTTATGCCCTGGGGGAATATATGGTTTTTATGGAAGGGATACTCGTATAAACCTCAGAGAACGCTTATTCGATTGGAAATTGAAAGTTGTAGTTCATTTTTTAAGAGTCAAAAGATATTCGAGGGCAACTAGCCCCCCCCCCTCCCCCAACACACCCTTTTTTCCCTAAGCCCATCCGATAAAAATTTTAAAATAGTCATTTCATTAAAAATAGTTCTAAGTTCAGATAACAAAAACTTCGGTGTCGACACAGCCCCCAGGGCCCTGGGGTAGGTGCTGTAAGTTATGCCCTGGGAGCATATATGGTTGCTATGGAAGGGTTACTCGAAATTGAAAGTTACAATTCACTTTTTAAGAGTCAAATGTGATCGGAGGGTAGCTAGCCTACCCCCTCACTCCATTTATTTTTTTTCCCAGAGGCACTTCATAAAGAACGGGTCGTCGTATAAACTTCAAAGGTGACTCATTCGATTGGAAATCGAGAGTTCTAGTGCCCTCTTTAAGAGTCAAAAGTGATCGGAGGGCAGCTAGCTCATTCCCCCCAAGCCCTTTTCCCCAAATACACCTGATAAAATTTGAGGTAGCCATTTTGTTAAAAATAGTTCAAAGACCAGATAAAAAGAACTACTATGTTGACGCAACCCCCAGGGCCCGGGGTAGACGTTGTAAGTATTGCTCTTGGGGCATATATGCTTCTTATGGAAGGTATGCTCGTATAAACTTTGGAGAGGTCTCATTTGATTGGAAATTAAAAGTTCTAGTTTTCCTTTAAAGATTCAAAAGATATCGGACGGCAACTAGCCCCCCTCTCCATGCCTTTTTTTCCTCAGACCCATCCGATATGAACTGTGAGATAGCCATTTTTTAAAATAATTCAAAGATCATATAATGAAAACTCCGGGGTCAACACAGCCCCCAGATCCAGGAGGCAGGCGTTGTAAGCATGCTCTGGGGCCATATATAGTTCTTATGGAAGGGGTGCACGTATAAACTTCGGAGAGGGCTCATAAGATTGGAAATTAAAATATCCCGTTCACTTTTTTAAATGACGCAGTAGGTTTTAGACTTTTACAATGAGAGATGGAGGTGATACCGAAACTCTTGTTTGTAGTGATTTTTGTCCGTTTCAAGCTTGATTTGCATATTAATTTTAAGTTTCACTCGTTTTAAGATTTATTTATGCATTTACATTAATATTTATTGTATGTTTGTTTGCATTGATTGTTTATTTAATTTCTGTTCGTTTTAAGTTTCATTTATACTTCAACAGCAAAATATTCTTTTTTCGTTTTAAGCTTGATTTTTATATTCAATCTAAGCATTACTCGCTTTAAGATCTATTTATTCATTTATATTATTACTTGTTGCATGTTTTTCGCTATGATTGTTTCTTTAATTTCTGTTCGTTTTGGGTTTCATTTATTCTTTATAGTAATTTCTGGTCGTTTTGATTTTCGATTTTAACACGTATTTGTATCTGCTGAGCTTAAGTTTAAAATTGCCTTTGCTTTTCCTTGAAAAACTTATTTTTCGGAAATATTTTTTTAATTAATTTAAAAAACAATCAGAAATTAAATAAAAAACAAAGTTTTTTCAACTGAAAGTAAGGAGCAACATTAAAACTTAAAACGAACAGAAATTATTACGTCTTTCAGGGGTTTCGCCCCCTAGTCAATACCTCTCTCTTTACGCTAAATTTTTTTTAGCACTTTCAAAAGAGCTATCTAATCTAATTAAACGGCTCAGGGGTTTGTGAATCGAACAAAATTCGATTGTATCGTCTTTGTCGTATCGTACAAAATATCATAAAAAAGTAAATTAATAGGCAAATTTTGCTTTAATTATTCATGTACGGTGAGCCAAAATCAAAGCTGCATTAATTCAAAAGCATCCAGAAATTAAACTAAAAAAAAACAAGTTTTTTAACTGAAAGTAAGGAGCGACATTAAAACTTAAAACGAACAGAAGTTATTCCGTATATGAAAGGGGCTGTCCCCTCCTCAACGCCTCGCTCTTTACGCTAAGGTTAGACTCTGTCTCACAACTCTATTTTCTAAAACAATAAATAACTCTAGCGGAAAGAGCGAGGCGTTGAGGAGGGGACAGCCCCTTCCATATACGGAATAATTTTGTTTGTTTTAACTTTTATTGTCGCTCGTCACTTTCAGTTAAAAAAAATTTTTATTATTTAATTCTGAAATAGCTTGCCATCTGTCATCACTATTATGGCTCTTTTTCTACTTTGGATCTTTTCCAAGGGTTTGGAATTCTGCCACCCACTCTCAAGCCGGAAAGCAACTTTACCTATATTGACTCATATAGGCTAATCCCCTTGCTTCACATTAATAAGGTCTACGAAGCTAATTTAAATAAATCCATTTACTGAAGTCACATAGCCTTATTAGCAATAAGCAGCCTAAGTTCCGTTTAAAAGTTTGACAATAGAGTCTTGAATACCTGGCATTGGATATGGGCTGGATATCTGAATCAAGGGTATGAAATTTGGGTGTTGTTTGAAGACACCGCAAAAATTTGGATAGATTTTAGCTTAAGAGACGGTCGGAAAAACTCCAAGAATGAGCAATTTGTGTTCGTCTGCTTGAGGTTCTTTAGATTCTCCTCAATAATAGTATTCTCCGTGTAGTTCTTGGTGGCTTTACATCCAGCTAGCATCTAATAAAGGCTAGGGTTTGTCAGGATAGTATCATTGAGCCTGCACTTTTTCGTTGAAAACCAAAGACACATGGGATGATTTTAAACACTTTCTACACCCTTTTAGTAACGATAACACGCTCCATGTAGCTCACTTTAAACAGGATCCCATATCAGCTTTCGTTTCCCAAAGATTTGATCTCCCGAACAAAGTAAAACGATGTGCTGCCTGGATGGCCAATTTTTATGTATACAACAGCAAAGAGCTACTATTTAGCTGATCGAAGATGTTGAGCTGACATTCCAACTTTATCTTTCACGGTGAGGCTACTAAGAGAGTTAAATAGCTTTGTCTCTTATGCAAAATCTCCTTCTACAAAATAAAATGGCTGTGATCCTTTTCAGCCTATTAACAGCTAGCCTAATTATCTTTTTATATAACTTATGCAATATTGGTCCTGAAACCCTATTGGCGCTACTTTGGAGCACCCAAAATAGAGTCTCAAGGCTGAGTTATAGTCTAATATACTGATTTTACAACCTCTCAGTGAGAAATTTGATGTGTCGGCAACAGCTGTTTTGTAAAAGTGCATCCATTTCTTTCCTCCGACGAATTGTCCTCACTCGTACTACAATTTGCCAAGCCATTACAACAAACACACAAAAATTTGATGTGGTTTGATTACTTACAAAAGGAGATACGCCACACTGAATCTATTAAAAATCAGTTTAAGAGGATGCACCTCTTTCCTTTTGGAATGATTACCAAAGGATTTTGCCTCTGAAAACCCGTATATTAATTCTTAAAAAAGGAAATGTAACAGCCGCTGATTTAGGGAGAAAGTATAGGCATATGGTTGACTTGTGGCATAGCAGACCTCAAGTTTCTAGCTGCCTGGCTCTATGAATTTCATAACAAGAGAAATTAAAACCATTATCGAGTCCACTTTAATCAGCGCTGGTAAGTAGTGGCTACGGATACGAGCTTCGTCTTTGTTATGACTTTTTCAGAAAAAGTCAGACGCACTTTTTCCCTTTTTCAGGTAGCTGAAGTTTCCATTTCTTTTTAAAAGTCAAAAGACAAATCTAACACATTCAAAATATTTGTTTTTTTTCTGGGAAAAATCAAATTCAGCGATCAAAAAGCTTTTTTCATCAGATTTGTCTTGGCCTGAAAAACTTATAATGAAGACGGACATCAAACAAAGCCTTAGAACTTACATTAGATCCACCTGGGCCTCCAGAGGCACCCAGGGCATCAAGGAGGAGCCGCCAATCTTCCCGCAGGTTTTCTGCTGCCAGTATGTCCTCCCACTGAGGTTGGATTGATGCGTACAGGTTACGGAGATCTGTCTGGTACGGTCGAAGCAGGATGTTTCTGTGTCTGCCACTGTGGCTTGGACTCGATGGCTACCAATGGAGCGGTGCATTTGGTAGTCGGAGATTGCCCATGCAAAGTACGTGGCCAAGGTATCTCCATGGGCATACTCTTATGATATGTGTCACAAGAGGTTGGCCCGTCTTGCCACGGATGGATTGGTTTGTTATTCTCTGCTGCCAACGGATGTTGAGAATTCTTCTAAGACATGCGTTTTCGAAAGCAAGTATTCATCTCTCTTGTTCCTGGTTCAGGTGCCAGGTTTTGGCAGCGTAAAGCAATACTGGCATAACATTGCTATTGAAGAGTCATAGCTTTAGCCGTACAAAGAAGTTTTGGACATCCAAACTTTCCGTAATCTATTGACATTGGCTTGGCCGATTCTTGTAAGCACTTCTTTTGCGGTCGATCCTGTGCTTTCTATTATGCTTCCCAAGTATTTGAAATTGACAACTTGCTCTATGTGTTGGTCTTCGTAAGCGATGCTCAGGGGCGAGTCTGTGGTAGCCATGCATTTTGTTTTCTTATTATTTATTTTCAGGCTGACCTGGCCACTTCTCTTCCTCACGTTGTCAAGAAGTTCTTGGAGTCTTTGCTTGCATGATTCCAGGACTGCGATTTCGTCAGCGAAGTTTACATCGCCGAGGCATATTTCTGGATTCAGCTGGATTTTGTCTGTGCTTGTACGTCGCAGTATGTAGTCAATGACGATTACGAAAAGCAGTGGTGACAAGACGCAACCTTGCTTAACTCCCGACAGATTGCGGAAGAAACGAGTTTGGCCACCTGGTGTCTTTACACAGCACTCGCTATCTTCATAGAGCGCAACGATCAGTGAAAATATTTTTTCAGGGATTCCGTAATGCAGTAGGATCTTCCACAGACTTTGGTGGTCTACTGAGTCAAATGCCTTCTCAAAATCAATGGATATCATACAAATGTTGGAGCACCACTCTCTGCTTTCTTCCATCAGTAGCCGTAGAGTAAATATTAGGTCCGCACATAAGCGGTTCGGTCTGAGTCCATGTTGCTCGTCGCGAAGGTGTCTGACGAGCTGATTCTCTGCATTAAAATGTGCGTCAGCAATTTTCAAGGTCAGGAAAGCATGCAGATTCCTCGCCAGTTGCATGGATCGCCTCTCTTAAAGATCCTCGCAAGGGTGTTGCGTTTCCAATCTGAAGGTGTTTTGGCGGTCGTCCAGATTACTGCGAACAGCGCTCTCCAGAACCTGAGGCAGGTCAGAACAGACTCTTTTATCATTTCTGATGATATCCTGTCTTCGCCAGGTGACTTCCCATTTTCAGCTTTTTTGCTGCTGCTATAATTTCGGTGGATGACGGCAGATCCGTGCTGATATTTATGGAAAACAGTGTTGTTTCTGGGATCTCTGGGGGATCGTCTGGTGGAGATCTGTTCAACAGCTATTCGAAGTGGCTGGCCCAGACTCTGTTTACGTCAGAATGCTCAGTTATCAGAATGCCCGAGGGGTTTTTTACTGATTCAGGTTTAATGGAGGATTTCTTTCAAATAATCTCATTAGTGATTTTATTGACGGCTCTTGAGCCATCTCTCTGCGCTGCTTTTTTTGCCTTTCCACTCCAGCAGGTTTCTCTGGTCTTTTCTGGCACGCTTCTTCATCGCCTTATCCGCGGCTCTGTATTCATCGTTTCTGAGAATCTGTCGGTCGGGGATTTCTCTTTGGATAAGTGATACTTTTACTTTTTTTCTCGCCGCTATGAGTTCTCATGTTTCGTCAGATAGCCACTGGTCCTTTGGACTCTTGCGGTACCCGACGATAGCTTCCGCGGCATCGTGAAAGCACAACTTTATGCTTTCCCAGTATTGATCGCTATCAGCTTCATTTGGCAAAGACAAGGTTTCAAATCTATTCCTCATCTCTAGTTTAAAGGCTTGCTAAAATTCTCTCATTCTCAGTTTCTCAAAGATTGAGTTTAAGGGAGTTTTTTTTGCGTTTCCATTTCTTTTCAATTTGAGGTAGATTTTAACTGCCATCAGATTATGATCTGAGCCTACGTCACTTTTGCTATATTCCCTTATATCAAGTAGACTTGATCTTCACTTCTTGCTCACAGACAATGGTCATTCTGATTTTGGGTGTGGCCATGGGGCCATCGGGAGATCTCCAAGAATATTTGTGTATATCCCAATGAGAAAAAAGGGTATCTTCAATTACAAGGTCGTTGAGGAGCGCGAAGTCGATGAGTAGTTCTCTGTTTTCACTTCGCTGGCCCAGGCCATGCTCGCCGAGAACCTCTACGGAAAAGGATCGGTCGTTCCCTACTTTCGTGTTAAAGTCTCCTAGAAAACATGGTATGTCATGCTATGGTACATTGGCAACAAACTTGGCAACATTCGCAATCAACTTAGCAAAAATAGAAAGAAAAAGAATTAAAAGAAAAGGAATTTTGATGTTCTATTTATTTCGAGTATATTAACATAGGCCTATCTCAAAGATCTTTAGTTCTAAGGTCTATTTAACATCCTTCTTTTTCATTTTGTGAATCGCTTCATAGTTAATAGTATAAGAGTGTCTTCTTCTGAAGGCAACACTATAGGCTAATGCAAGAGTAGCATGTTAATGGGGGATAAAATAGGGTAAAATTTTGGTAAATATTTACCAAATCATATTATTGAGTTACGACTAAAGTGAATACACCACCCAATGCCCTCTTTTATGCTCTTTACAAATATAGCCTAATAATCATTTTTGTCAGAAATGAATTTTAGCCCCCACTCCTATATAGGCCTATACCAATTCAGGGTATATATTTGCACATTAGGGGGGTGAGGGCAATTTTATTTCTGATGTAAATGAGAGGTAATTAACTTACCCCCCACCCCCTTATGTGCAAATATATACCCTGAATTGGTATAGCCTATATAGGGGTGGGGCTAAAATTCATTTCTGACAAAAATGATCATTATATTTGTAAAGAGCATAAAAAAAGGCATTGAGTGGTATATTAAACTTTACCTCCACTCCCCTAATGTGCAAATATAGCCTATACCATGAATTGGCATGGGCGTAGGCAGCATATTGTCTAGGGGGAGGAGCAGTCAATAATGGGTCAATATATACCAAATCATGTCATCGAGTTAGGACTAAAGTGAATACACCATTTGATGCCTTTTTTTATGCTGATTAGAAATATAATAAGCATTTCTATCGGAAATGTATTTCCCCCCCCCCTATATATGCCAATTCAGGGTTAGGTTGGGTATAGCCTATATAGGAGGGGGGGCTGAAATTGATTTCCGATAGAAATGCTTTATTATATTTGTAATCAGCATAAAAAAAGGCATCAAATGGTGTATTCACTTTATTTGAAACTCATATAATATGATTTGGTATATATTGACCCGATAATGTGATGGAGGGCCTTTTATCAACTGCTTTTCCAACCATCTGCTTTTTCAGCCATATCTAATGTAAATTTGAAGGTCTTGGGGGGCAGCTGCCCCCCTCCCTACGCCCATGTCAGAATTGGTATATATAGTGGTGGGGGCTAAAATTCATTTCCAACAGAAATGATTATTGTATTTGTAAAGAGTATAAATAAAAGTATTGAGTGGTATATTCACTTTAGTTGTAACTCAGTAATATGATTTGGTAAATATATACCAAAATTCTACTTTAGCTACTTTTGGCTATCTTGGAAAGGGGTTAGGTTAGGAAAATGCAACTTTCAGGGATAGGTCTACAGGCTAAACTATGTTTTGGGAAGATATTTTGAAGTACCTACCTCCATCACTTCTCCCTCTAGACTCTAGAGGGTCCTGAAATTTGCCTACATGGCTGGGTAAATTTGGAGGTGGCACAATACTTTAGCTAGGATGAAAGTGAAAACTTCATTTGATGCCTTTTTCATGCTCTTTCATAGTTTAATAATTGCTTCTGTTCCAAATTGCATCTTGAGCCCTTAAAGGGGCCCCAAAGGTATTTTATATGAATTTTGAAAGAGCATGGAAAAAGCATCAAATGATATTTTCACTTTCATCTTAGGTAGCCTAAATTATATGGCCCACTGCAAAGTTTCCATGAAATTTACCTACCCCCACCCCCTAATGTGCAAATATATACCCTGAATTGTTGATGGCACAGTTTTAAATTGCATCATTCAGCACTATTTTTGTCAACAACATTTGGAAAACTTGAAATGTTAGGAAAATGGTTTAGCTGATGTTTGAGTTGCCCAATAAATGAGTTTTGAATAGTTATAAATAAGTATTTTTGGAGTATATTACTCTTAAATAACTTGTTTATAAACTATTTATATGTTTTTAACAACTTTTCAATAACTTAACTAGTATTGATAACTTCTTTGTGGAGTTACAAATATGAATTACCTTTGGGGCCCTTTATGGGCTCAAGATGCAATTTGCAACAGAAGCAATTATTGAACTATGAAAGAGCATAAAAAAGAAATTAAATGATGTTTTCACTCATCCTAGCTAAATTGTTGTGCCACCTACAAATTTACCCATGGCAGGTCTACTGAAATTTTGACAAAACAACATGTTACCTCAATTTTCAGTTATCACTTTCTTTTTCTCTTGCTTTAGTTCTGAAAATGCAATTCCTGTTATTTGAGTAGAATTTTAAGCCATATTAATGTTTTTTTTCAAAATTTAGGAAATTTATGACATATCTTTAAAACCTTATAAATTGGTATTGAGCAAAATTGTGAAGCTGAAAAAAATTTTTTTTTTTGTAGGCTACTTCATTTAAGCAGAGGATCTATGTTGCAAGGTTTCTTTTATTACACAGATTTATAAAGGTCAGGACCCTCTACAGGGAGAAGAAGTGAAGGTAGGTACTTCAAAACACCTTCTCAGGACATACTTTAGCCTGTAGACCCATCCCTGAAAGTTTCTCTTTCCTTACCTAACCCCTTTCCAAGATAGCCAAAAGTAGCTAAAGTAGAATTTTACCTTTTATGATTTTGCTCAATTGGATACTGTTTTTTTGGTAAAATTCTAGTTGAGCTACTTTTTGCTTTCTTGGAAAGGGCTTAGGTTAGGAAAATGAAACTGTCAGGGATTGATCTACAGACTTAAGGATGTCCTAAGAAGGTGTTTTGAAGTATCTACCTCCACTCTGTCTCCCTCTAGAGGGTACTGACCTGTGATGACCTTTAAAAAATTTTCAAAATAGATCTTGTGCTTCAATGAAGTACAAGAAAACTGTTTTCAGCTTCACAACTTTGTTTAATTGTAATTTATGAAGTTTCAAAGATCTACAAATATATTTCCTAAATTTAGAAAACAAAATCAGGTACTCATCTATTATTTAAAACACACTCGATAAGTGAAGTGTGGTAAATGCTAATGTAATAAAACAAAATTATGATGAAAATGTAATAGTTTAGAAACAAATTTTACAAAACAAACATAACCTAGATAAACCTATTTTAACCTAACCAAACCTATTTATGCTAATGAAAAAAAATATGATGAAAATAGAATACTTTATTAGCAAAATTGTGAAAACTACAACTTTGATATATGCTCCCTGAATGCTGAAATGTCCTCAGGAATCGCTTAAAATGAACTTGGCCTTTTGCCTTTACTGCTGCCCACCACATGTACTCTACTAAGTATGAATGTGATTGATGGTGGAATGTACCTTGGTGCTGTTTGTTCCTCCATTTGTGGTTCACTTTCAAATGAGTGAAACCTGCTTGTTCCGGCTCAGTTGTGTTGCAGCCCCTCCAAAATCTGAAATTATTCTTGAACATCCATGGTGAGACACTCACTATATTCTATCATTAGTCAAAGCAAACTAACTGGTGTCAACAAAAAACATGTTAATAATGAACTAGATCAAGAATCACATCAATAATAAATTTTTCTTTGTCTTTGAGATGGTCAGCTGATGCTAAAGCTCCAAATTTAATAATTCACAAATGACCTTCACAATTTTGCTAATATATGGTGGTTTCCATTTGAAATTATGAAGTTTTTTTTTATTAATTTCTGTTTGGTTTTTATTGCCAAAGTTTCAAGTTTTTCAAAATTTCCTATCTCAAAACAATTTTTATTCCAAAATAAAACTATATGTGTCTTGAAACAGTCTTGGCAAGAACTATAAAATAAAATGGGACATTTGATATAAAATGACACTAATTGTTGAAAGATTATCAATGCAAGATTTTATTTCGCCTTTATTTTCATTTTATTTTCAATATTATAATAATTACAAAAGAAATCGTTTCCAATATAATTCGTTTCAGTAAAGCACCAAATACATAGTAGACCTTTTGCTTTTACTTCTTCTTCTTAAAAAAAGCACCTGGAATCCTTTTGGCTTCTAACTGCACATTTCTTTTTCTTTGTTAGAAATCACTTGGACTCTGTCATTTGGTGTCTTTCTGGGCTCCAAGTTGGGGGATTCTCCTCCATGTCATTAAATTTATATTCTTCCAAGGGGGGGAAATTAAATCAGCTTTTTCATAAGGGTCAAACAAGGGAAGTGTAGGGTCCTGCTACCAATTCCCTAGAATTTAAGAGTAAACTCGGCAGGTACCTCTACAGCTCTTGTGATAGGACCCTCCCCTTCTTCTGCTTGTTGACCCCTCTTCTTTAAAGTTACAATACTTCAGAAGATTTTACTCACTCAAAGAACATCTAAATTGATTAACACATCAATTGCCTCTCTGTAAAACTTCTTTTCAATGGAGGCTGACAAGGGAGCATCCACAATCTAGTGGAAGTTTAAAATTTTGGGATAAGGTATGTAGTTTATAAATTCCAGGAGCACTTGCAGTGCATTCAAAGAGAAGGTGTTGCAAAGTTTCTTCAGTCAGTTTGCAGAGTCTACAATTTGGGTCACTATACTGCTTCCATCTGAATTCTTCTCTTCTCAGTATTACTGCTAAGCTTTTTATTTTAAAGTACACCTGATTTATTTCAGGCTCTTTGAAAATTGGAGCCAAAGCAGGAGGAGGCTTTCTATAAGGATGGCGGTTTCTAATTGCATCTCTAAGTGCGATTGAATAATTTTGAACAAGCTGTGGGTTGATTGACTTTGCAGTCTCCATGTCAAGAATGTCCACTTTTTTGTTATAGTGGATGCCTACACAGCTAGGAATATGCTGGGAAACCACTGCTACGTCAATCTTATACAGAGAATCAAGCTGTTCTCTTATCTCCTGCAAATCAGTGTCCTTTGCATTCCAGGTTAAGGTTTGGATTAGTTTAAGAGCAATCTGAGAATCTGAGAAGATTGCTACTTTGCAGGAATGAAGAGGTATATTTTTGACTGCCTCTAGTGATTCAGCTATTGCTGCCAGTTCAGCCGTCAAAACTGAGGGGTTCAGTGGGAGAGGCTTTTGAATCGACAGAGAGCTCTGTGGAATTTTGCGGTTGCGGCAGATTTATTCCCTACTAGGGATCCACCAGTACAAATTTGCATATGCTCTTTAAACTATGTAGCCTTTTTTCTTAAGAATTCAGCCATAATTAGTTGATGTGGGTTGTTCTCCTTTTTGTCTTGTATAAACTTTAGGCTGACATTTGGTTGGCAAAACTTCCATGGAGGAGGAAATTTAAAAGAATCAACCTGAATTTTATCTAATGACCAGTTTGGACGGAGTGTTGAAAAAGCTTGCCATGATGCAATCCCGATTTTATTCTGCTGCCTAGCACTCCTATGACAAAGAGTGAAAATGGGGTGCAGCTCCCCATAGGCTTGGATCCTGGTATAATATTTAACAGTGGCTTTGGCTATTCTCTCGCTTATAGGGACAACTCCTGCTAGTTTCCTGGTGCGATCACTAGAAGTATGTGGGTACAAGCCAAGAGCCAGTCAGAGTGCCATGTTCTGGATAGTTTCCAATTTCAACATGTTTTTTTCATCGGTATGGCCATAAGCAACTATCCCATACTCCATTTTTGGCCTTATATATTGTTTGTAAAAAGTTCCTAATGCAGTTGGTGAGTTTCCCCATTTTGTAGAGGCAAGTCTTATTAGAATTACAATCCTTCTCATGCAGACCTCTTTCATCACCTCTACTTGTTTATTCCAAGTCCTTCGATGGCCAATTTTCCATCCCAGTAATCTGCATTCTTTGACTAAATCAAGTCTCTCTCCTCCAATAATTATTTGAGCCATTGGAGTGGAAATGTTTTTGTTATTCAGCATCATCGCTTTTGTTTTTTGGGCTGATACACTCATTCCGAATGCTTTAGAGAATCGAACTCATTCGATCAGAGCAGCGTTTAACTTTCCAATTGCTTCTTTGTTGTTGTACCCTACTTCCCAAATGGTGAGGTCATCTGCAAAGGCTGCTAGCCCTAAACTCTCACTTGAAAATTCGAGCTTGGATAGAAAGAGGAGGAAAAGAATTGGACTAAGTGGCAATCCTTGCAGTAAACCCTGATGGAGTCTACAAATAGAGGATGTAGCTTCATTAATCTTCACTTTGAATGTTCTATTATTAATTAAGTCAGAGATGAAATAGATGAATTTGTCTGGGAAGTCCATTGTTTTTGAAATCTGACATAGCTTCTTCTCTAATATTTTGTCAAAAGCAGATTCGAAGTCAACAAATGCTGCTATGAGGACCTTCTTACTGCTAGGAAAACAAGCAGTGGTCAAACTCTTGTTTGTAGGGAAAACTATAGTTGTCTTGAACAATCTTGGAAAGAGTTAATGAAATTAAACTGAACTCCCATGATTTTTGGAATAAAATAACACTAATAAGTTGTTTTTTCTGGGGGGGGGAGGTTGGGCCATGGAGAGAGGGTCAAGGGACAACTTCCATGATTTTTGGAATAGAATATTGTTGATAAGTTGTTGTTTTTTTTTGGAGGGAGGGCATGAAGAAAGGCCAGGGTCAGATGTCATGATTTGTGGAATAAAGAGTTGTTATTAAGTTGTTTTTTTGGGGGGGGAGGTTGGGCCAGGGAGGGAGGGCCAGAGGCCAGCTCCCGTATTTTTAAAATAAAATAGTATTAATAAGTTTTTTCGGGTGGGGGAGGACCAGGGGTCAGGTCCCATGATTTATCATTGATAAAGTTTTTGGGGGGATGGGGATTGGGCAAATGAGGGACAGAGGTAAGCTCCCTTAAGTTTTGGAATAAAATATTGTTAATAAGTTGTTTTTTGGGAGGAGGTTGGGCCATGGAGGGTCAGGGGTGAGTTCCCATAATTTTTGGAATAAAATATTGTCAATAAGTTGTTTTGTTGGGGAGAGTTGGGCCATGGAGGGAGGGCCAGGGGTTAGCTACCCTAAACTTTGGAATAAAATATCAATAATAAGTTTCTTTTAGTGGGAGTGGGGGTTGGGCTTATCTGCTCTTTGAACTATTTTAAAACCCTTGCATAAAACCTTACATGGCCCTAGGGCATAATTTACAACACTTACTCTTGGGGGTTTTGTTGACCCTGGAGTTTTTGCTATCTGATTTTTGAACTTATTTTAACAAAATGGCTATCTCAAAAATGTAGTGGATGGATTTGGAGAAAAGAGGGTAGGGGGGTGGCTAGTTGGTCTCCAGTCCCTTTTGACGCTTAAGAGGGAACTAGAACTTTCAATTTTCAATTGAACAAGCCCCCTCTGAAGTTTATACAACCACCCCTTCCATAAAGACCTTATATGCCCCTGAGGCATAATTAACAACACTTGCCTCTGGGTTCTTGGGGGTTGTGTAAACCCAGGAGTTTTTGTTATACAATCTTTGGTGTATTACCAACAAAATGACCATCTCAAAAATTCGATTGGTGCATTTGGGGAAAATAGGGTTGGTGAGGGAGGGGGGGGAGTTGCCATCAAATCACTTTTGACTCTTAAAAAGGAACTAGAATTTTCAATTTCTAATCATTGGAGTCCCCTCCTGAGTTTATGTGACCACCTCTTCCATAAAAACCTTATACACCTCTGGAGCACACATTACAACCCTCACCCCAGTCTCTGTGTAGAGGAAGGGGGGGTTGATGCCCTCCAATCAGTTTTGACTCTTAAAAAAGGAACTAGAAATTTCAACTTCCAATCAAATGGGCCCCTTCTGAAGTTTATACAACCACCCCTTACATAAATATCTTAAATTACCTTGGGGTATAACTCACACCCCTTGCCCTGGGCTCAAGGTGTTGTGTTGACTTTGGAGTGTTGTTATTTCATCTTGAAACTATTTTGAACAAAATGGCTATCTCAAAATTTTGATCAGATGCATTTGGGGAAAAAAACGGCCTTGTGAGGGTAGGGTTAGTTGCTCTCAAATCACTTCTGACTCTTATAAAAGGCATTAGAACTTCCGATTTCCAATCCAATGAGCTCCCGCTGAAGTTTTACAATCAGTCCTTCCATAAAAACCATATATGCTCCCAGACCATAACTTACAACACTTGCCCCTGCGCCCTGGGGGTGTTTGACCCTGGAGTTATTGTTATCTGATCTTTGAACTAATTTTAACAAAATGGCTACCTCAAAATTTTTATCAGATTAGTTTTGGAAAAAAGGGCATGGAGGAAGGGGGGAGGCTAGTTGCACTCTGATCACTTTTCACCCTTAAAAGGGGCACTAGAATTTCCAATGGAATGAGTCCCACCAAAGTTTATACAACCACCCCTTCCATATGAATTGTCTCTGAGGGAAAAATAATAATAAAACATAGGAGCCTTATGGCCTTTACTATAGGCAAATCTATTGAGTTGCCTTTGATATACTGTATAGAGACAACAGATACATTTCTCTTTTAGTGGTTGTGCTTCTGACTTGTTATAATGAACATAATGTGGAATTTGCTGCAGTCTTTCATAATACTTCTTCTGTTTTGTTTCTATCATACCCATAAAAAACAGTTTTAAATTAATCAGTGTCACTAATTCCTAGATCCTCAATCAAGACCTGACTTTCTATTAACCACTGGTGTCAATTACAGAAAGTTTAGAGGTGGGCACAATTTGTTTATCTGAATCTAGGAAGGGACAAATTTGTCTTTTTTTTCAATTAGGCCTATTATAATGAAAAAACAAAAAAGACATTTTCTAATGTAATTACCCCCCAAAAAGGGTACTTTTCGAAATCTTGGGGGGGGGCAGATGCCTCCCAATTGACACCACACCTATTAACATATGGAGGTATTTATGTGCGTTATTTTACATTTACTTAATTTCATTTGCATTGTTGAATGTTGTGTAGTGCATGTTGAAAAAGAAAAAAACAATGGTTCCCTATTTGTGGTATATAGGCTAACGGTTTTCTTGGCCCAAGTGAATCATATAATTGATTCTATCCTTTTCTGTATTTGTTATCCTAGAAATAGCAAACCATGATGAGCCTTATGGGAAACTGTTTTGTTTGCAGAAGACTAAAGTGGAATGAGTTGGAATACTCCTAATGACAGAATGAGATTCATGGACCTTCCAGGAACATCCCCAGTTCCAATTGTACCTGGTGATGAAATCCAATGTAGAACTCACCCAAACAACAAAACTATCACCAACTTTTTTCATAGGGGATATGGAGGGATTCCTGAGAACTTGATTATCAATGTTTGTGCTTGGGTTGTAAGTTTTTCTCTCTCTCTCTCTCTCTTCCTCTCTCTCTCTCTCTCTCTCTCTCTCTCTCTCTCTCTCTCTCTCTCTCTTTCTCTCTACAATTCTGGCTCCATGATAACTTTTTCTTTTTTTATTGTGTTGGTAACAGTTACTAGACTGTCAACAATTAAGTAGCCACATTACCTAATTAGATTTAAAAAAAAAACTAGTCTTCCAATTGAAAATTGGAAATGACCCGAAATTATTATTTGTATGAGGGGCTGCTATTCTTAACTCTCCAATCTTCATGCAAAAGTTTGACTTGTGCTTTTGTTAAATATATTTTACTTTGCAGTCATGTATAGCCAGCTGATAATTTTAAGTCTGTTATCCAAGTTTGTCATTTAAAAGCCTGGAGAGGTCCCTATATGTTTGGACGCAGGTGCCTTTATCCTGGCCTGGGTCTGAAGCTCAGGATTGTGCCCCTGCCTTTTTCAGTTGTTGTAAAAAAAAAAATGCCTACTGTTCGTTTTAAGTTTTAATGCTGATCCTTACTTCCACTTGAATCTTTTTTATTTAATTTGTTACAGTCTTTCAAATAATGCCAGGAATACCCCTCCTCCTGTTTTAAAATTTCTTTCCAGGAAAGTTTCCCCACATACTTTTCTTTTCACGGAGAATCCCCTCCCTTCCAAGATCCCACCTTAAAGTTGCTCAAATTTTGGTTGTTATTTTACCATAAATAGCCTTATTTAAGACATCTCATAGTCATATAGAAGGCACAAAACCATGATCAGAGGTAACGCTATAGCGTTGCTTATATTAAAGGCCATATGTTTTGTTTTATTATTTTTCAATGTTTTATTATTTATTTATTTTTTTGCTATTATTTTTTTGTCCAGAGGCACTTCATATGGAAGGGGTCGATTGGAAAGCAACAAACACCCCTTTCATGCCCACCATTTCCCCAAACACATCCAATCAAAATTTTGAGATAGCCATTTTGTTCTACGTAGTTGATTTTCACATACAAATTATGTTTTTGGGGAGGACACTCCCCCCACAGTCCTCAGGGCAAGGGTTGTAAGTTATGCCCTGAGGGCATATAAGCTTTTTATAGAAAGCTTTGTCGTAGAAACTTCAAAAAGGGCTCATTTGATTGGAAATTCAAAGGGCTTGTGCCCTATTTAATAGTACCCTTTTTAATTACCTTTTCCCCAACACATCCAATCAAAATTTTGAGATAACCATTTTGATAGCCGGTTTGTGTGAGATTAAATAAAAAAAACAAGTTTTTTAAACTGAAAGTAAGGAGCGACATTAAAACTTAAAACGAACAGAAATTATTCCGTATATGAAAGGGGCTGTCCCCTCCTCAACGCCTTGCTCTTTACGCTAAAGTTTTTTATTGTTTTAAAAAATAAAGTTGTGAGACAGAGTCAAACTTTAGCGTAAAGAGCGAGGCGTTGAGGAGGGGACAGCCCCTTTCATATACGGAATAATTTCTGTTCGTTTTAAGTTTTAATGTCGCTCCTTACTTTCAGTTTAAAAAACTTGTTTTTTTTATTTAATTTCTGATCGTTTTTTAGTTAATGCAGCTTTTATTTGCATAAAAATTTTACTTTTCTTTTGCTAAATGGATGTCTTTACAAATTAACTTACGTAACTAACTTCTATATTCGTATATTTTTCTTCTGTAAAAAAATACAAAGTTGCAGATTTTTGCAGATATGGGCTTGAAACCTATGTAATAGGGTTTTCTGATACGCTGAATCTGACGGTGTGATTTTCATTAAAATTCTTTCACTTGTAGGGGATGTTTCCCCCTCTTTAAAAAATCGAGTAAATTTTCTCAGGCTCGTAGCCTTTGATGAGTAATACTAAATTTAATAAAATTTATATATTTAGGATCAGCATTATAAACACATTCTTTTGATACATTTATTGACATCAAACTTCCGTTTTTAAAAATTTCGATTACTATTGAGCCGTATCGCTTGTTTTTTTATTGTTTTTTTATTACGTATATGAAGGGGTTCTCCCCTTAGTCAATACCACGCTCTTTACGTTAAAAGTTAAAAAAAATTTGATTCACAAACCCCTGAATCAAAAAGGCCTTTTAATTATAATAGATAGATCTTTTGAAAGAAAAAAAAAAAATCTGTTGCTTAACGAGGGTGGTATTGAGTGGGGGGAGAACCCCCTCACATACGTTATAATTTCTGTTCGTTTTAAGTTCTAATATTCCTTCTTACATTTCAGTTGAAAAAACTTGTTTTTTTTTATTTAATTTCTGATCGTTTTTTAAATAATGCATGGAAATCCGGCGCCCCCTTCAAAGAACTGTCCCTTACCCCAAAGAAACATCCTCCACGGAAATATTCTCCAGAGTAACCCCCTCCTCTAGCCCCCCCCTCCAGAAAAAATCCTTCCTGAAAATGGTTGTATACTTCCCAATAACCAATAAATAATGCTGGCAAGTCCGGCGCCCCCTTCATGGCAATTTCCCTTCCCCCATGAAAACTTCCTTCATGAACAGATCCTCCAACATAACCACCGACCCACCCTTCCCTCCCACGACCAGAAAAAAACCCTCCTGAAAACTTCTGTATTCTTCTCAATAACCAATACTATATGTTAACATTAGGTAAAGCTCATAACTTTTAGCCCTCCCTCTGGGAACTTCGGTGGATTAAGTCATCCTAAAAGACATATTTATCATATTTTCGACCATGCTGAACAAAATGGCTATCTCAAAATTTTGATCGGGTGACTTTGGGAAAAAAATAAGCGTGGGAGGGGGCCTAGTTGCCCTCCATTTTTTTTGGTCACTCAAAAAGGAAACTAGAACTCTTAATTTCCGTTCCAATGAGCCCTCCTACGATATTATAGGACCACTGGGTCGATAAGATCACTCATGGGAAAAAAAACAAAAAAACAAATAAACACGCACCCGTTATCCTTCTTCTGGCAAAAAATGTAAAATTCCACATTTTTGTAGATATGAGCTTGAAACCTCTACAGTACGGTTTTCTAGTACGCACAATATGATGGTGGGATTTTCATTAAGGTCCTATAACTTTTAGGGGGTCTTTCACCCATTTTTTGAAAATCAGCCAAATTTTCTTAGGCGCGTAACTTTTGATGGGTAGCCCTAAACATGATGAAAGTTATATATTTGAAATCAGCATTGAAATCTGATTCTTTTAATATATCTATTGGTATCAAAAACTCGTTTTCTAGAGTTTCGGTTACCATTGAGCCGGGTCGCTCCTTACTTACAGTTCGTTACCACGAACTGTTTGATAACCATTTTTTTTTAATATTCCTAAGACAATGCAGTAAACTATCCGTAATCGACAGAGCCCCCAAAGGCCCGAAGGCAGGCGTTCTAGGTTATGCCCTGGTGGAATATATGGCTTTTAAGGAAGGTATACTCGTAAAAACTCCAGAGAGGGCTAGACCCCCTTAGAAATTGAAAGTTCTAGTTGAGTTTTTGAGAGTCGAAAGAGATAGGAGGGCAATTAGACCCCCCACGCCCCTTTTTAAGTTAAAAATTGTTCTAAAGTCAGATAACAAAAACTCAGCTGCCAGAAAACCCTCAGGACCTGGGGGCAGGCGTTGTAAGTTATGCCCTGGCGTATATATGGTTCTTATGAAAGGATTGCTCATATAAACTTCAGAGAGGGCTCATTTGATTGGAAATTGAAAGTTCGAGTTCAATTTTTAATAGTCAAAAGAGATCGGAGGGCAACTAGTCCCCGCCCCCCTCCACGGCCTAAATACATCAGATAAAATTTTGATAGACATTTCTTTAACAATAGTTCGAAGTTCAGATAACAAAAACTCCGGTGTCGACACAGCCCCTCAGGGCCCAGGGGTAGGCGTTGTAAGTTATGCCCTGGGGGCATATATGGTTGTTATAGAAGGGATGCTCATATAAACTTCATAGAGAGCTCATTTGATTGAATTCAAAGTTGTAATTCACTTTTTAAGATTAACAGTGAGCGGAGGGCAGCTAGCCTCCCCCCACACCCCATTTATTTTTTACCTTGAGGCACTTCATATAGAAGGTGTTGTTGCATAAACTTCAAAGGGGGCTCATTCGATTGGAAATCGAGAGTTCTAGTGCCCTTTTTAAGAATCAAAGATGATCGGAGGGCAACTAGCCCCCCCCCACGCCCTTTTTTTCCTCAAACCCATCCGATAAGAACTTCTAAATAGCCATTTTTGTTCAAGTGATTTTTGTTTGTTTCAAGCTTGATTTGCATATTCAATTTAATTTTCACTTATTTTAAGATTTAGTTATTCATTTACATTAATATCTATTGTATGTTTGTTTGCATTGGTTGTTTATTTAATTTCTGTTCGTTTTAAGTTTCATTTATATTTCAATAGCAAAATGTTTTTTTTCGTTTTAAGCTTGATTTTCATATTCAATCTAAGCATTAGTCGCTTTAAGATCTATTTATTTATTTATATTATTTCTTGTTCTATGTTTTTTGCTATGATTGTTTATTTAATTTCTGTTCGTTTTGGGTTTCATTCATTCTTTAATAGTAATTTCTGGTCTTTTTTATTTTTAATTTTGAAATGAAATTTTATCATCTGAGCTTAATTTTAAAATGGCCTTTACTTTTCTTTGAAAAACTCATTTTTCGGAAAGTTTTTTTTTTATTAATTTAAAAAAATCCAATACTGATGTACTCGGTACGAGAACGCCCAATACGAATTATAGCCCTTTCTCCAGAGCCCATGGAGAGTCATAACCTCATCAAAAGCATTATTATTGGACTTTTGAATTATTCTGAACAAAATGGCTATCTCAAAATTTTTATATGGCTACTCTGGGGGAGGCAGGAGGGAGGCTAGCTGCCCTTTAATCTTTTTGGTAACTTATAAAGGGCACTCAAACTTTTAATTTCCGTTCGAATGAGTCCTCTCCTGATATTCTGGGACCACTAGTTCCATACGATCACCTGGGGAAAACATCCAAAACACAAATAAACATGCATCCGTGATCTTTCTCTTGGCCAAAAAATGCAGATTTCCACGTTTTCGAATATAGGAGCTTGAAACCCCTACTATAGGGCTCTCTGATACACTGAATTTTATGGTATGATTTGACTTTTAGGGGATGTTTCCCTCCTTTTTTGAAAATCAGGTAAATTTTCTGAGGCTTGTAGCCTTTGATGGAGAAAATCAAACTGAATGAATCTTTTGCATTTGGAATCAGCAAAATAGGCCGATTCTTTTGATATATCTGTTGATATCAAAATTCCGTGTCTTAGAGTTTGGGTTACTATTAATCTGTGTTGCTCTTTACTTACTGTTCATTACCACAAACTGTTTGATATATGAGACCTATTGCACTATCTAGTGTTCCTTTTTTTTCAATAAAAAGTCATAAATGACAAGGATAAAATCTTAGAGTAGTTTAATGTATTTTTTTTATTCTACTTAATCTGTGATATAAGGCTTTGGTCGAGGATTGGAGGGTTTTGGATTTTGTACGAGCAACCATTAAATTTGTGTTCCCTTCCTTTTTTCTAGTTTTCTCCATGATTGGATCCATTACATGATATTATTGATGTTTTTTCCCTCCCTTTTTTCATATCTATTATGTTTGTTTATGTTAACATGATGATAATTTTTCCTATGTTCTGACTTTTTTTTTCCTGAGCTTTTTCAAAAAGTGACGAATCGCTATGAAAAGTCAAGTTAACTTCTTTACCATCAGTTGATTTTTGTTCTCTATATTTCAGATTTTAGTTTTAAGTTTTTGTTTTGCAAGAAGATATTTTGGAAACTATGGCCGTATCGGCTTAATCGATGGTGTTCGAAAAAGGTAAATTAATACTATTATAAATTCATCACTCATTGTATTTTATCTTGTTATTAGATTATACTGATGTCAGTGCAGTAGTGGATCTAGGATTTTGGGAAGGAGTTTTTTTTTTTCTTACAGAGATTTGTATAAATCAAAATGAAAACTGCATAAACGCAAACTAAATGCAGCTATTGCTGCAACTGGGATAGTATTGACCAACGGCTCTTTCAATGAGACAGCTTATAGCTGTGTTGAAGGTTTCATCTATCGATTGAAACCTCAGTAACATCAAAAAAAAAAATCCATACATATTGAAGCGGAAAAACCCGTGTTTTTAGTCGACTTCTTGATTCCCTTTCTGGTATATGTGGATGATCCAGGGACTGCCGATTCCCCAGTACCGTAAACGATAAACGTCTGTCATGCGAAACGTATTTTTAAATATCTAGTGTCTTTATGGGTTGGATTTCATTATCAAAAAAGCATTCCTCTCATAGGCGTCCAAAGGGTCGTTTTCCATTTAATATGTGAACTGGACACTGAGACTGTTTGCTCCACAATCACACTAACTCAAACATATGACATTAATCCTGTATCGTATAGTTGCATATTATGGTTGCAGAGGAAGTTTCAAGTTTGGCCCATGGTAACCAAAAATCAAAAAGGCGTCTAAAAAAACAAAAGAAAATGGCAAGTCAGAAAGTTGCCATTTCTGGCTCATTCAGGAATGGTAACCATGATCTAAATTAGTCTTAATAGTAAAATGTTATTTTGAAAACAAGTAAACGGTTTTTTGAAAAATATAGCCCAAAACGGCTAAAAACGGCGTCGAACCGAAATAAAACGTACATCATTGGAATCATCATGGCTGAAAGCCCTGTGCAGGAAACTTACGGTCTTTAAAACAACAAGGAAAATAACTTTTTTCAATGGATTACTAATGTAACCACAAAGACCACTCTGCTTTTCCATCATGCAAACAATACAGAAGATAACGTAATGAAGATATATTGAAAAGAGTGGAATGTAGAATAACAAAAATTGAATGTTTTGGCTATATTCCTGAAAAAGGCTTATACCAGCTGTGCCTTTCATTCAGACTATCTTGGCTTTTTCTCCAATTAGCCATGGATTGATGGCAACTTGATTTAAATTCAAAAATATACATATGCAAGTAATACATAGCAAGAACTTATGTAATAAAAAATTCCATATATTTGGCTGGTAAGAAGATCCTACAAAAAATTGGCAAAATATGGTTAAATCCTTCAGAAACTTGGGAAAAATAGTTTTCGAGCATCTGATCCATAGATGCGCGCATTTAAAAGTTTTGGGTTGGGGAATCAGAGGGTCTTTACTGGGGAGAATGGAAATGCTAAAAACTCTATTTTAGGTCCTTATTTGTAAACTGAGTTTTAAAGCCTAATCTTACCGGTTCCATTTCTAACACCTTTCGTGATTTTTGGGCTAAAGTACTTGGTTGATTTAACCTGGAATACGCTCGATTTATCAAATAGTTGCATAGTTTCAAGCATTCCGAGCTTTTCAATCAAAATGTAATTAAATCGTAATCGGTTTTCTGAAATGAAAATAATCGTTAGAGAATTGCAGTGTTCTGCTTCTTACAATTAATTTCCCAGCAACACCAGATGATCCAATTAAACTAAAGATATTGTTGGTTTACCTTTTTCGACACAGGTGTTCCTGTGACCTCAATTAACCTTAAGAGCATGTACATGCTCTTTTGCCTAATAGCTTCTCAACGGCATCGCTGAATTCAGATTATTAGGATACAAAAGCAGATCAATCTTATATGTGACTGGACTATCAAAAAGAGGTGGCAAAAAACAGACAAAAATGAGTCCTTCAGTGACTGTGACCCGTGATGACCTGGGATGAACCGAAGAAGAAGATGAGGAGTCAATATAATGTGTGCAAACATTTTGCTCTTCCAGAAAATTTCTTGACCTCTTAAATTGAAATAAATGGACGAGGTCGTCGCAAATGGTATGAAATTTAGTCACACCTGAAAACCAACTGATTATCCTCTGTTCCGCTAACTGTAATTTAAATAGGGTAATATCATTGCCTTTTCATTGGGCATATTTTCCCAGTTTAATCTTACACAATGTGTCCCTCAGCATAAAAACGTTCAGAAAAACCATTACCATGAAATGAAACAATCTGCACCTCTAGATTTGTACAACTGGCCACATTTATAAACGATATTATTTCAGCCGCTCAGAGGTTAAATTGGTGAAGTCCCTGAAACAAATGACAGAGAAGAATTCGAAATAAAGATTCATTGTCAGTTCATTAATTTAATATATGAACCATCCTGTTTATTAAATACGTGTTTTTTTTTTTATTTGCTTGTGTGTTCAACTACAAATAATGTGGTAATATACATTTTAAAATGGAATTAGTCAAACTGGCATCTAAAACGATTTTTATCACTCCAGCGAAAATGCTTTTTTTTCATTTTTGATACTTACTCTTACATTCAGTGGGTATCCTTATGAAAGTAGAGCTTTAAACTAATTTCTCAAAATTTTGGCTTTGTGAAATTCAGTGAGTATGCTCATGAAAATAGAGAGCTTTGAAACTATTATATCAAAAATTTGGCTTTGTGTACAGTCGACTTTTGATAATTTGACACTCAGTAATTTGAATCTCTCGATAAATAGAACTTTTTTTTGCAGTCCCTTGAAAATCAGTTAATAAATTGAAAATGAAACACCTCGATAATTTGAATTTGTAGTGAGGGCATCTTGCTTGACATTACTCTATTAAAATTTATAAGTTCTGCTGGATAGCATTGATAAAAGTGAGAATGTGAAATAACAGTTTTGACCTCTATAGTTATGACTGATAAGGCCTAGGAAAATGTCGGTTCTATCACCCTATCATAACTGCTTAAAAAGAAAGTGGGTTCGCTAAGGAAACAGATAACCCCGCACGGTTCTCACTCAGGATATTTAGTGGGATTTATCCCCTTAGAAACAGAGTAGTTACTTCCACCAAACTGTGATAAGTTCGCCTTTGAGGATTTTGTTCACATGGATCACGAAATCGCTGTTCATGATGCTGGAACGGATGCTGAATTGTTGACTTTTCAAGATGATGATGAGGAGGATAAAATAGTCACATTAACAAGGCAAGATTATCCATCTACACCTTACGTTCTTTCGCTCTCAGAACAGAAACAAGTGATAATTGCTTTAAAGCTCTCATCTATATTGAAAATGAATTGAACAACGTAATATGAAAGTCAATTCATTAAAAAAAAATTATAGACTACTTTGCAAAATAATTTTTTGCGGCCGCAGGGTTTTGACATGCTCTATATACATATGTGATTAAGAAGTTAGAATAAAAGAATTTATGTATGTGTTGTGTTTGTATATGTATTATGTATTTTCAATAAAGCATTTGTTTATTTGAAATTCTTCCTTGTTCCTTCTTGATTATTTTAACTCTGGTTGTTTTGAACATCTTGGTAATTTAAACTCTTCTTCTGGTTCCTTGAGTTTCAAATTATTGAGAATCGACTGTATTTCGAATTTTCCACAGCATCTTCAAAAAGCAAGTGGCCTTTCACGTTATTAAACCACAAAAAAATTTTCTCGTCTAATCGAAAGGAAAGAATGGTGTTCAAACGGGCAAAAGCTTACCAAAATATCAGATACTGCTAAACTCATGTATCCGATTTTATTTACAATGAAGTTATATCTCTATTTAATACATATTTTTGTGTATAGGATTTCCTCCTAAACCAATGAACAGATTATTATAAATTGAGGAATGTGCATACCTCCTCCCCCAAAAATTAAATAAGCAATATATAATCATTTAGTTGACAAAATAACTACTCTATAGCAAAATTGGGGCTATGGCATGCAGTACATTTTGACCGGGACTGTGGGCGCGTGCATGAGGTTCGGTAATATGTATGTGCGGGACACACACAACTAACGAGGCTATCACTCTGGTTCGTGTATAATAGGCAACGCCGAAACGCTGTATTTCTCTTTTACTTTTCAGGAGACATGCCTCCCTAGTTGACACGTCGCAAAAAATAAGCAGTATGCCGTTTCCTGCCGTCGGACAGACATACTTTAAAGTGAAAATACGGATCTGTTAATTTTAAACTTGATCAACTCAGTCGCATTAAAAATATAATCCGGGTTGCAGCGGTAGCTAGCAACCTAGTAAGAGGTCCAATACTAAAAAATATAATAACCCATAACTCCTAAAAACAGGGTCAGATCAAAACAAGAAGTCCACTACTAGAATGCCTTTGCCTAAACCACTATATAGGTACTTACCGTCCCTTGGCTTGAACAACAAGGGAAATATAATGGCTTGAAAATCAAGAAAAGTAGCTGAAACCGCGATATTCTGCATATACGCCATCTTTTTTCTTTCTTACTTTTTGTCCTCAGATAGCTTGGCACTGGAACATAGTAGAGAGTTGTTTAATGGCTCATATCAAAGGAAATTTATATGCTTAAAAACCTTTTGTAAATAGAAAATAATTTTTAACATATAATTAATTTTTTACGAAAAACTGCATTTTTCTATTACACTGTTATTAACATGAGGAATATTTCACATCTACGTTCTTTTGTAATTAACAAAAATATTTAAAATAAAATCAACATTTTTACAGAGAACCTTTACCATTATAAGAAGCTTGTAGACATAGTTATTTAAAATGCAGTAATTTTTGGGGGGTTTTAACAAAAATATGATTTGTCAACTGAAACAAGAATAATTCCTTAAAATTTGAAATAAAATAGTTTGTTTTTTTTTTACCGCAAACTGCAAAAATATTTATGGTGTCTGAGACATATTTTATATTTTTAACTGCCTAGGATGTCTACAAAATTTCGATAGTTTCATGGCATCTTTAGGAAATAAGGGATAAAGTATCCACCTAAGTATCCTGTCCCTATCGACCAGCGTTGGGAGAGTCTTCGGAGCTTCTTTCACGAATGCTTCATTTTCTGTTTTTAGAATTTTTAATTGAAAAATATGTAAAATTGAATTAAAATTCGTCACAATCGAGCTGTAATTGTTTGAAAAACCAATAATGTTTGAAAAACAGAAACCAGTATTTTTAAGTTTTATTTATTCGAAAAGGCAAATTTACCGCTGAATTGATGTATTAAAGCAGGCCCTCGTTTGCACATCCCTTGACTCAATATAACATAGTTATCAACTCTTCCAATGTTAATGGTCGCCACCCTTTCGGGTCTTCAAAAGAATAGTCAATTAGATTTATATGAATTTTTTTTCTTTTTTTCATCAGTTAATTTTTTTTCCTTTCCCCGAGTTCAATATAGTGCATGAAAAATAATTCAGTGTTTTTTTTTCAGTTTTTATTTTCCTTTCTGAGTAATTTTTTGTGTAATTGCTATTTGAGCTCCCTTACTTTACAAGCCATTGAGCTTTTTATGGGATTTGTTAAGTTTTTTCTTCTTTTTCTTGCTTTTGTGGCTAAATGCTTCTCAAAAATACGAATTAATACCTACCTCCAGTCGACATAATGAGGATTGTCTCTAATTGGCCAACATTTTTGCATAATTCTCCTTTGTTTACAAACTTGGGCTGTATTCCTTTTAAAATGAGTTTGATTGGTAGGGAGAGGAAGGCTCGAAGAAATTTGTACCGTTGGCTCTCGAGATATCTCGACATGGTAGTGTGAGCACTATACCGTATTTCTGTAACCAGTCATTCTGACCATAGGGTAATTTACATATTATAGATGTCAATGAGCCTATCAACCTTATTCAGACAAACAAATAAGACGAAATCATATCCCACTTAGGAGTTATCAGATACCTGTAGCAGTATAAAATGTTTGCTAGGTGAGATAATTTTTCGTGGAATACCTGATTTTTCAGACAAAAAAAATACCTCCAACAAATCCTTTACAAAAATAAATCAAAAAAAAGTTTTTTTCAAATGAAAGTAAGGAGCAACATTAAAACGAATAGAAATTATTACGTATATGAAGGGAATTGCCCTCTCCTCGACACATCGCTCTTAACGCTAAAGTTCTCTAGTACTTTTGAAAAAGCTTCTTATTGTTATAATTAAACGACCCTTGTGTTTAAGGAGTCGTTTTTAAAGAATTGGGACACAATTTGAACTGTGGCGTTGAGAGCGAAGTGTTGGGGGAATTCTGGCAAATTTCCCCTGACAAGTTCATCCCCTGGAAACTTCCCTCCCCACGGAAAATTCCCCGTGGAAAAAAACAGCAGGAAATTCGCCCCCACCCCACCCGAAAATGTATATATATGTCACAATAACAAATACTATGTGTAAAAAGGGGTAAATTTTATGACTTAAAGACCTTTGCCCTTGGTCTGTTGGGGGGGGGGGATATTTTATATCCAAAGGCATAGTATTTGGCCTTTCAACTATGATAAGCAAAATGGCTATCTAAAAATTTTGATCGAAAGACTTTGAGAAAAAAAGGGCGGGGGAGGGGACTAGATTGCCCTCTAATCTTTTTGGTCACTTAAATAGGTCACTAGAACTTTTAATTTCCGTTCGAATGAGCCCTCTCACGATATTCTAGGACCACTGAATAGATACGATCACCCCTGGCAAAAAATCAAAAAACAAATGAACACGCACGCATGATCTTTCTTCTGGCAAAAATACAAAATTCCAAATTTTTGCAGATAGGAGCTTGAAACCTCTACTGTAGAGTTTTCTGATACGCTGAATCTCATGGTGTGATTTTCATTAAGATTCTATGACTTTTAGGGGGCGTTTACCCCTTTTTTGAAAATCAGGCAAATTTTCTCAGGCTTGTAGCCTTTAATCGGTAAGATTGGTTAAAAACTTAAAAACACACCAACAATTTGTTTATATTCATTTTCGTTACGTTTTTACGAGTCGGACCAAATTTCGGGGTTGGAATCAAACTCCCCCCCCCCCCGGGATACGGTCTTGATTCAGGCACATAATTCTTGTTTTTATTTGTATCTAAAGCTGATTTAACCTTTTTATTCTTTTGCAGGTCAACTTACCACGGACCTACTACTTATGAAGGGTAAGAACCATGTTTTGTTAATAAATAGATATCTTTACCTTTTCTAATTTTACCCCATTGTAGTGCATGATGTCCAGAATTTATTATATAAGCAAGAACTGCGATAATTTATTTATTTCAAAAACTGCTATCACAAGGCCCTGAATGGCCAAAGTTGAATTTAGAGTTCAATAAACAGAAAGGGGCAGAAACATCACGAAAAGCTTAAAAGACAGCAATATATTAAAACTGGCAAAAAAAACGTAAAAATTGAATTGTCAGTATGAATAAGTCAAATTCATAATCATTATTTAATAGTGTTATTTTATCAAATTCGTCAAAAAAAACATAAGTATAGAAATGGGTCATATATATATGTATCATGTACTACTACTATTACTACTAACAACTCACAGCAGCACCGAGCCACCTGAGGCCAATACAGCTATGCCTGCTCCTCCTCCATTCCAATCTATTCAAATCCTCCCTCTTTACACCCTCCCAGAAAGTTTCCATTTCCTTTGAATCTTTCCTTGCGATATCCTCCCACTCCAACCGAGGACGACCTGTTTTCCGTTTGGCCCTAGACGATTGGGCGAAAAGGACAATATGTCATCCTTCATCCGCAGAACGCGACTTAGGGCTATCTCAACCTTTCTCTCATTATAGCCCTAGAAAGCGGGATTGAACTGCACTTTTTGGACAGCCTAACTGTTTGAAATACGGTCATTCAGCCGGGTATCCAAAACAATTCGTTGGCAATTTCTCTGGAAAACATCTAACAAATCTTTTTCCGCTTCTCGGAATGCCCATGCTTCAGAACCATATTTATCCACTATCATCTCTGTATCTTCCAATATTCTAATCTTAGTTTGCAGAGTTATTTCCTTTTCTTCCAAGATTTTTTAACTGTGAAAAAACACCCCAGGCCTTGACTATTCTACTTTTAACATCTTCACCCACCGTCTTTACTAATAATACTGCTATGTTAAGTGATGCTGTTCACCTGATTCGTCTACCTTTTCATTACCCAACGTCACCTTTTCATCTTCACTTATTCCTATCCTTTGCGACTTAGTCTTCTTAACATTAATTTTTAAACCTATTCTAGCACCCTGAACTTACAAAACCTCTAAAAGTTCATTCATTTTGCTCCCACTTTCATCATGATGATACTCAGATCATCAGCATAATCTAAGTCAGGAAAGCTTTTATGTTTCCTCCGTTTGATTCTGTGATCTCCCATTGCCTTTCCTGTGCTCCTCAACACAAATTCCATCAAAATAATCCATATAAATGGAGATAGAACACAACCCTGCTTAACTCCTGATTTAATATGAAGCCAGCTGCTAACCTCATTTCCTACCTTAACCGCAGCAGTATTGTTCTCGTACATAGCACTAATCACTTTAATGTGTTTGTCCGGTCCACCATACAAAGATAAGACCTTCTCTAAAGCTATTCTGTCAGCTGAATCGACTGCTTGCTCATAATCTATAAAACTGAGTACTAAAGGTATTTGGTGACTCAGGCATTTCTCAATTATTAATATAAGGGTAAAAATTTGGTCGATCCATCCTCTGCCCTTCCTAAAACTGCACTGTTCTTCTCTTAAAATTTTGTCTACAGCATCTCTAAGTCTAAAAAATATCCTCATACTAAGTAATTTGCTACCTACAGAAACCGGGCTAATGCCTCTATAATTGCCACACTCATTCTTGTCACCATTCTTTTACAGGGGTTTAATTATGGTTTTCCTAAAATCGCTAGGGACTTCCCCTTTTTCCAAAACCATATTCATAATCCTTAGTAATTTATTTCTAACCTCATAGCCATCATATTTAAGAAACTCATTTACCACACTATCAGCACCTGGTGCCTTATTATTTTTTAATCCTTAAACTACTTTCACTAATTCTTCGTTACAAAATAAATTATCCTTCACATCCAAGGTGTCACAAACTTGTTTGTTTTTCTCTATATCTCTTCCTGTAGCTCTATTCCGGTATATCGCATTCTCCTAATGTTCTACCCGTCTCTCTTTATCTCTCTCCTTATCACTAATTGTGGCCTCGTTCCAGTCTTCAACTGGGACAAGTCTAGATTGACTTCGCCCTCTCAACTTACTAACATGCCAGTTCGATATTTTATCCATGTTTTCCACTTCACACCTCCTTAGTTGATATTTTAATGATTTTTCCAATTTCTTTACATTTCTCTTATTCTCATATGATCAAGCACTTCGATAATTCTTCTGCAAGCCCCTTCACCTCTCTATTAAACATAAAGCATTTTCACTCATATTCCTAGCTGCGTTCCTAATTTTCTTCCCTAAGACGACATCAGCAATTTCACAAATTATTTTCCTAAAATTGTTCCATCCATCTTCTACAGTGTCAAATTGCAAACTATGCAGTTTAGTATTCACCTGTTCCTAGAAAGTTTTCAAGTGGGTGCTTTTTTTTCAAGTGGGTGATCTGGAGGACGGAGCTTAATACACTGTGAATAACTTGACAAAATGAAAGATCCTGCATCATGGGACTATTTTTCTGTAACAACTATAACATCTATTCAGTGGGGGTTCAGGCCTCTCTTGCTCCCGGGACAAAATCTTGATTTTGACACCCCCCCCCCCCCCCACATCCGCAGTCTTCCAAAAATTTTCAGGGGAAATTTTAACAAAATTCTCATTTATTCATGAAATTTTTCTTTATTAACACAAATTTCCATTTAGTTAAATCTGTCTAAAATTAACTAAATCCGTCTAATTACTTTTATCAGTCTAATTACTTTTATTTTCAAGGAATATCGATGAAGATATGGGAAAAATGAAAATTTCCGGTTCAATTTGCTTAAAATTACTGCCGACTGTGCCCTCAACTTTATTTTAATAAAAAGAAAAATTGAAAAATTACAAAATAATTATAACCAATAGATTATTTATTTAATTATAATTGAAACTCTAGCTTTTTGACGGTTTAAGAGGGTTGTTACGTCTCATTTCTTTGTGGTAATTTACTGCTCTTTTCCGGGTTGTTTTTTTTTTCTTTGTTTAGTAGTACTTTTTGTTCGTTTTAAATTTGATTTTTTGTATTTGTTAATTTATTCTAGTTTGAAGCTTGTTTTTTATTTTTCATGTTGAAATTGCTTTTTATCAGTTTTTTGGGAATTAAGGTTATTAGTGTACTGGGATAGTTAAAAAAAAATGAGAGTATAGAAACGAAATAAATAAAATAAGTTCAACTTCATGTTTTTCTTTTATAACTAACTGCATTATTTTTTCAAGTCAAGCTCGATCGCGTTATTTTTTCTCGGACTTGATCTTGAATCTGTCTCTTAACAGGCACCTATAGCTTAATGCTACCATCTTTTTTTCTTCTTTTTTTTACTGAACCCTCATTTGTTTTTCAGGTGGTCTACTGCAGTCTGTAGCGAGCAAGCACCAACATCAGATAATCATGAGCTAGAGACCTCACAAGTTAGTCATACAAATGATGAAGGAATGTTCACTTGGGTCTGGTCCACTGTCAAGCTAAGGTGCTTAGATCTTCTTTTTTGCCAACATTAAAATGCCTAAATTTTTGTTGTTGTTGTTGTTGTTGTCTTAGGTCGTACTTTGACATTGAAGTTGTTGCTATCCATTCCATTGATATCTACTCTAAGGCTTTTTAGCTGGCTAAGACAAATATTATCTCAATAATAAGTGCCTTGTTTTTTGTTTGTTCTAAAAGTATTGCGTAACTGTGTATTGCTAAAATTGGTTTTTGCCCTTTTAAATTTTTTTAATTTTCTGCTAGAGATAGTAGTAGCATCTAAATGACGTGAAATGTAGATGTCAGTGTCGTATTATATGTTCGCGTTGAGTGCAGTGTTTCCACTTTTACCACTTTTTCAGGAGATTCTCATCCATCTCCCGACAGAAAAGAAGATACCAAAGATGTAGAAATGCCAAAGATTATTTGAGAAGAAAAGTGGAGACACATGATCCACGACATGATAATCGTCAATATCTATTAAAACTTTTTTTTAATTGTGTCACACGGCAAGGAAATTACAATTATTTTGCATTTAAATCCTAAATTTGAATGAGCAATATTGCCATTTGGAACGGGTTTGAAATGGTAAGAAGCGCTACTCTGAGAAGGGCATTTTATGGTGGGAGGACGCCTTTTATTACGGGAAAAGTAATTTACTTTTTTATGGATCATTTTTTCTTTTTGTAGCATATGGTGGTTTGAAGCGTGTACTATTCATCTGCTATGTAATCTTTTTGAAAAGGTGTGTAGGTGATGTCTAAGTTTTAGAGTATTTTTTTTTTAAAGTTGTCGTCACTTAGAGGAGAGGAGGTGGGCTTAAATTAAAAAAAGTGGGCTAGCTGCTTTACAAGCTTCAAAGGCTGCTGGAAATGGATCTTAGATAATCTTAAATCTAACTTTGTTACTATTATGAGGCTTACTGCTAAACTCAAGGGATTTATGCTTAAACTCATCTTGATACGTTTTTTTCTTATTGTCAAGTTATTATGGTTTAAATATCTGCGTTGTGAGAACCCCTGGTAGATGTGAAAGCCAATCATGTGTAATTTAATTTGTCCTTAATGTTATCTTACTAATGCTTGTAGTCAAGCAGTGTAAGGTCTATTGAATAGACGAATTCCTGGATTGTTCAAGCTCTTTTATTTCCAATTGCCGGGTCACCCATGATGGCTGACAAAGCCTCCTTTAGGCATAACTAGCATTTTGTGCCAGTCTTTTTTGGAAGCGCAAGTAATGTCCAATCCCCCCCCCCCTTATCCAATCCTATAGGATTGTACCTCAAGTTCGATTCTTCTTTTTTTTTCGTCCCACTCCACAGTGTTTTCTTTTAGTCTCTTGAGTTAATATTTGGTCCATGCTTTATTTTTATGACATAGGGTCATATCTTTTTGTTGATTTTCTGTTACGGCTTTTTTTGGCCTCACAAATGTACTTTGACTCACAAGTACCAAATTCATATGCTTTTGAACAGCTCATTTGGTGCATCCTCATACAAAAATAGTGAAAATCCGTAATTAATTTGTTTTAATTGTCGATTTTTCTTTTATTACTGAGATTTATGTTTATTATCTTCAATTTTCCAGTGACTCGCAAATTTCATCCCGCTGTGGGAATGACGCTCTGCATTATCTAAAATTTCAAAGAGCATTGATACTACTGATGATTGTATTTACTTTTTTGTCCCTGTCGATTGCTCTGCCTGTAAACATGAGTGGTACGAAGATTGACAAGGAGGTTAATCCGTTTGCAGTAACGACCCTTAGTAATCTAGATCCTGGGTGAGTTGGTTTATATAATAATGCAGTAAAACGTCTATGTGACGGACCAATGTGAGTGAGAGTGTCTCTTTTAAGGTCAGAAGTCAGTAATATTTTTGAAAGACTTCGTGAGTTAAGAAAATAAACAATGCACGACATGGCAAGTAAAGCTTCCAGAAATAGACTTAAATTAGTTACTAATCAGTTTTGAACATTGGTGTGGTCGTTTTGAAAAACATATCGAAGTAACAATTTTTTTTTCAAGGGTATATTATTTTTTGTGTTTATTAACATGAAACCCCTGTAATAAAACAGAAATACAAGCATTAAGAAAAGAAGAAAAGGAGAAAAGGGCACAACTCATATCACTAATAGAGACGGTAATTCTTGTTATCAAACTTTACAGATACAGTGATGCAATAATCACTTGTATAAAATAGTATATGCCAATAAATTGACTACTGTTATAAATACAATATAATGAACTCCTACTGTGAATAATGATAAAAACAAACACAGCAAGCGCTATTCTGGAGAAATAATAATGTGGAGAAATAAAAGATGAACTTAATCAATAACTTGGACGTCGGTATAATAATTACAAGGAAATAGTGGTGTGAGCAAGGGGGAGGAGCTACCGATACCTAAAGCCCCTTTTCCCCAAAAAGATGTCCGAAAGAATCCTAGATAATGTTGTAAAACTTAAAGTTACTGTAATTGTAATCGTCGATTTTGCTTTTTGAAAAATAAATGCCCAGGTTTTTAATTTGCTCCTTTAAAACAGCATTTTCGTAATTGTCCTGACTCTTGACGTTTTTTTCATCTCGAAAAACTTGCATAGCAGCAAGTTGAACCACCACTCCCCTTACCTCCTAAATTTTGAGGTTTGGTCGAAATCAGAAATATGTTTTAGTGTCCATGTATAAATGGACACAGGAATTTAGGCCAATATCTCAATGAATTTAAATTCTAACTATCATCTAGAATTAAAGTTTGTGGGATGTGTCTAAAAGAAAGGTTTTAATTCTCTAGAATGGACTTGAAGTCTCCTGTGATCTTACAAAAAAAAATAAAAAAAATTACTTAGTGAAAGAATTAAAAAATAATAAAATGTGTATTCTGGTCTTGCATTTGCACCAAAGTTGCTTTTAGTCTTTAGTCTGGATTTTATTATTATTGTTCATATTATCATAATAAGAAAAATTCTATTCAGCATAGTTTTCCTTCACAATCTCATTTTAATTTTAGTTTTTAGTACTTTTGTAATTAATGTTTTTTTTTCTAAAATGTTAAGTTTTACTGCGAACTGTGTTGGCTTTCTACTGCTTATTGTCATTGCTACTTTTGTATGAATGTTGCTTTTTGTATTTGATTGCTATTGATACTTTCTATCGTAACCATTTTTTACCGAATTTTGCGCGCAGTCGTGAGAATAATTTGAAGTTAGTGAGTATTTGCGCATACCACAAATGAAAAACTATCCCGAGACAGCCTTCCTTCCTCAGTCGAAATCCATTATTCTGAATAACAAGGTCGTTGACCTTGTATTTATTCTCAGCAAAAGGCTATAATAATCCTCGGGAGGGCTTGTTGCTTGCAATTTATTGTGTGTATCATATTCAAGCTCTAAGCAGGTTTGCCAAAAGCCACACTCCTGATCTGTGCCAAACGACAATGTCACCGTGAAGTTATAGCTATTGTCTCTTTCATTCTCTTCTTTGTTCTTTAAATGTACGTACATATCTCCTTCTTAACAGTGAATCTCTTGGTGCCCATTATTTTACATTTTTTACTGATAATTTAGCGATTTAGGTCAAGCTGTGAAATGGTTACCTGTCATCAGAATTGTTATCCAGCTTTCATACTGCTAAGAAAGATAAAGACTGTTCAAAATGTTACCTTTAAAAAAATATAAAAATATAGTAGGTTTTGGAAGGTGAGCTTAAAAATGGCATCTTTGAAAGATGAAATTTAAATTGTATCCAGAAATTTAATTGACATTTAATTTAAATATTGAAATTTAAATTGCAGTGCTTGTTATCCAGGCAGAACGTCGGAAACAAAAGGTCCCTGTTCCACTATTTTAATTTAATTTAGAACAGAAATTTAATTTAAATATTGAAATTTAAATTGCAGAGCTTGTTATCCAGGCAGAACGTTGGAAACAAAAGGTCCCTGTATAGACGGAAAATTAAAATGGATATTCTCCCAAGCTTCGTCTTACAAACCTAACATGGAAGAACAACTCCAGTTTTAGGCCAAAATATGTGCTTTTCTGGTTGTTCCTTCTCCCTCCCAACCAATAGTGTTAGTACCTATTCTCCTAATCTATTGTCAAAGGATCTACGTTAAACAGCGGCTGCAAATATGCAACATTTTAAACGTTAATATTGCAATAGATATTAGCTAATAAAACGGAATAATTGTACGAAAAAAATGGTAAATATTTGGAAATTAAAATAAGTGCATTTATTGGAATATGTGGCAATTGATATCAAACTGAAAATCAAAAAATTTTAGGAGGGGAAAAATTTTATTTTTCGATTTATTTTTTAGTTAATCTCGATTTATTTTCTCGATTAAACATCCAAAGTGGGGAAAATGATCAAAAATCTAATAAATGTAGAATATAGCCGAATTGAGTAGTAGACCTTTGAATTTTATGACACCAATCTCAGCCAGGGTGGACAACGGGACACATTTTATGTTGAAAGGACACATTCCCATGTGCTGGGACACAATGACATGAAAGGGCAAAAAAGTGACACATTTAAAAATTTGGGACATAAAACGGCAAAAAAGGGACAAGTTTTGTAAATTAATGACATAAAAAATTTTTCCAACTGGATATATATTTTGGCAAAAAAAGAGGTCACTTTTCACCAAAGCAGTGGTTTTTCTCGGTATTTTTTTCTTTTGTTTTTGAGCATCCGGGTTTTGCCAGAGATGTCGTAAGTAAAGAATGTTCTTCAAAGTAAGGGAATTACATGTTTATATGAGTTTCCTGCTTTCACACTAAGCCATTTTACATTAATGTATCCTAGCTAGAACAGCCAATAATTTCATGTTTTCCTAAAGAAAGATTGTCACCAGTCATTTTTTTCTTACAAATAGCACTAATAGAAGTATCCTTTTTTCAGCTCTTGGTTAGTGGTAATACACATAACCCTTTCACTTCTTTTTTTTGTCATCGGTATATACGTAATGAGAAAGTATTCAGTTGGCCTCCGTTTAAAAGAATCTGGCTCGTATATTTCCAAAACACTTATGATAACGAACGTGCCTCTCAACATGTGCAATGAAGATACTTTAAGGTCGCACTTTAATCAAGCCTACCCTGACAAACGTGTAGAAGATCTTAAAATTAGTCATGATACAGAGAAGGTAGCAGACCTAGAAAAAAAGAAGTAAGTAAACTTGTTATTTACGTAAACCTCAAACCTTGACTATGGTTTTGGCTTTTTTCGCAAAATTTAACATTTCCTTTTTTTTTAAGTCTTTGATAGTTTCATACCGACTCCATGTTCTGAAACATGTAAAAAATATCTAATAAGGAATTTTTGTACATATTCCGAATTCATTCCATATTCAGTCTTTGGAATTACGTCTTAGACTCTCTAAATCTGCAATCTAAAATGTAAGCCACTTAAATGTTTATAACGTATTAGAAAAATATAAACTTATTATTATAAATTATAATAACGCCCCATTCTTATTTTCTGAACTTCTGTCTTGCTTTCTTTCTACTGTCTTAACCATCTCATTTTAGTTTACTTTGTCTCTTCTTTTTCTTCTATTGTCGCTCATTAATTAAAATAATCAGGCTGACTTAGACATTATTGCACATTTTATTTGTCGTAAAAATTGCTGATGGTTTAGTGATCGGGTTTTTTATGACGCTGGATATTGCTGCTAATTCTCAAAATTAATCATGTTGATTAACCACAGTAAAGATTTGAAGCATTCAAAAAACGAGTTTTTCAATATTGCTATTATTGTCAATAAATATTCTTATGGCAGATCAATTGAATTATCACATACAGATTATAGTCGATGCTATATTTTTTACTAATTTGGTTTAAGGCTTTCCTGTGCAAAACGTTTCTTTTGTGCTATTCTTTTTGTGTTTGTGTTCTCAAGTCTGAAATGTGCCATAATTTACGCTAACGTTTCCGCTTTTTCTTCTAAGAAAACCGTTCGGGCGACTAATATATTGCCAGTTTCTGTGGCCATACTGCACATATTATAGGTGATGCCTCAGATGGTCAGTGATTGGTTCCGACGCCATAAGACGAAAAAAAACTAATTTTCTGATTGCTAATTTGTTATTGCCCCTGTAAAGTTTTTTCTTCCATGTATACATATTTTATGATTGAAGCCTACAGGGCTGTCTGTGAAATCTTAATATAAAACTATTAAGAGGATAAAAAAAAAACTGTTTCCATAATATTATAACAGCCTAGCGCTTGAAGCCACATTACCTGTGTCTGCAATGTTGTCTGCGGTCACTGATATGTTTAAATTAGCTTTTGAAATATGATTTACAAAACTTTCATAGGCGTTCATTCCCTTTGTACCCCTGTACTTAAGTCCCTACGTAGCGTGGAATGAATCCAAATAATACTTTTTAATACAAGGACGTTTTTCTGGAATATATTTTTAGCAGCCTAACTTTGTAAAATTACAATGTTCTTAAATTAACGGTAGTTATAGCTCAAAATAAGTTTTCTTCCCACTATAGCGCACAATAAGTTATAGCGCAAAATAAGTTTTCTGGAAAATATTTTTAACAGCCTAAATTTGTAAAATTACAATTTTCTCAAATTAACGCATTATTCTAGCGTAAAATAAGTTTTGCGTTACTAGATCCATTTTGTAACGCGATATTTAACTTAACGGAAAACACAATGTTGTAACGCAAAATAAATTTTGTGCTACTAGACACCAACTAAAGCTATTTTAAGCAATCTCTGGGCGTATTTTCCATATGGTCGGTATTGGAAATGTCATCTATATAAATTTAAGCAAAATAGAACCGTCTTAACGACTCATTTTCATTTCTTTAGTATCCGTCCATAGGATATCTCACTAGTCCTAAAGGGTTCCTAATCGGTAATTTCGCAGGGGTTTATTATGAACCAGTATAAAGGATTTGGTTTCCTCTGACATTTGGGCTATTTTGAATATATGGTTTTCTTCAATCCCAAATATTTATTATTTTGCTGTAGCCTATCTACTTTCTATGTCTTTAATAAAAGTGTGATAGTTAGGTAAGTAGAATTGAAAGTAACCTACCTAGCTTTTGAATTTAACAGCCCTCATTTCGCCTGTAACAGCCAGTAGTTTTGTCCTTGGAACCAGATAAATAAATATCCAGTAGATCAGCCGACCCTGTGTCTTGGTTCATTTGAAAGCAAATTTGAATTTTACGTAAAGCTAATAAAATATCGATATAAAGAAAGTCCAAAAAATGGGGGCCTGTATTGGAGCTGGAGGAGAATCTGTGTTACCGCATAGAACTAAAAAGAGCTTAAGCTTTTGTGGTTTAAATTTGTCAGAATTTGAACTTTAACAAAAATTCTAAAGTAAAGGTCACAACTATAAAAGTCAAGCGAAGTAAAAGTACATGTTTATGTTCCCTTTTGACAAAAGTGTGTATTTTGTCTTTGACCTAATGTGCAAAAAAAAATCGCATGCAGACAATGGTTTGCGTATTGCAGGTATCGAGGGTTTCATTCTCTGCCTTCAGCCGGCTTTACAACGCTGGTGCACTAGGGACCTAATGTAAAAAGAAAGAGAAAAAAAGGCGACAAAAACAAAATAAATTCAAATAATCTTACTGAGTGTAATTAGTAATTGTTCGTAACTTCCAGCCCATCACTAATTTTCTTAGAATCAAATGATTATACAAAGGCTACTTGACGCAAAGCAAGAATTTCATATCATGCAATTTGTAGTTTTTGTCCTCACAACAGAGTATGTGTTTTTTGCACGGTTGTCGCCCGACAAATTCTGCTATTAATATTATATGTTTAAATTTATAGTACCCGGAGACCGACCTTGGTTCGGTCTCCTGGTACTGGTGCGAGGCAGGCTTGTATATATTAATTATTTCAGCTACCTTGTTCAGGCTCTTTCTAGGTAACTTAAAAACATATCCGACAACAGGCTGTTACCTGTTTGAAATTAGTAATGGTAATGACACAGGAGTATGAAAATTGAAATTCCTAAGCAACATCTATAAATGTTTATAGATTAATTTTGCATAATTTGTGCATTCATTTTTCATCACAGGCTTTTGATCGTGCCCTTAAACTGTATCAGTTGGACTGGCGGATCCGGGGGATGGGGCGGATCCTCTTCCTGTTAGGCCTTGCACCCTTCAAATCAATCACAACAAACCCTTATAGTTAAGTCTCAACTTATAGATTCTCATTCATGCACTATCATCATTTTTGTTCATATGTCCCCACTTTGCCAAATCATAAGTCCCATTTGTTTTTCCTCTATTGTATTTAACATATTCAATGAAGTGAAGTCGATGTAAAATTATCGCCAAGTCAAGTTAATAAACTTTTACGGGTCCTAAGATCACATATTAAAACTATAGGATAAAATTATACGTGTCCAAACTAGTTGCAAGTTTGTCTTCTCTCGCCCCAATTAAGCCGCCCGGAGCCTAAAGTCCTCGATTAGAAGGAGGGCAAGGGCTCTCCACCAAATTTCGAAAGAATTCTGTAAGTCTAGACCACCCAAAAAGAGAGTAAAGAGAAGAAAATGACAACCCTCTTTTGATAAGCACAGAAAGTTTGCCTCTTCGTGGCATAATTAAATTTTCATTTTTTTAATGGAGCTTAGAGTCTTTGCTTTTCTGAAATGTGCATCGAAGAAGTGAATATAGTGAAATATACACTTCGCGTGTACAATATAAAAATATGTTTTTAAACCTTTTGTTCATCCCCGAATCTTCAATTGTAAAATGGACGAAAGATACACCACCTCGTTGAAAATTTTTAATTTTTTCCAATCCCCCCCCCTCCCTTAATTTTTCCCTCCAGATCCGTCAGTGTTCAGTTTCTGAAAATTGAAAAACTGGCTTTTAAGAAAGAGTCTTATGGACAAACATAATTTGTTTAACTTATTTCAAAGGTGACTTTTGAGGTGGCGGGGGGGGGGGGCTACAAATCCTGATTTCCAGGTTTTTAATCATGGATGATCAGTTGTATTATTTTTGAATCGGATCCATTTTCGTGGGATTTCAGGCTCTTTTCGGAAAATCCTGAAAGCTTATTTTCGTAATTTCTAAGCACTGTTTTGTTGAATGTGGATATCAGTTACCACTCTTGAATCGGATTCTATTCTGAACAATATTGGATTTTACTCGGAAAAAAAGAGTTTGGTTAAGTATATTTTCACTCTCGGTTATTATGGGCTGGGATTTATCCTCTATTAAGTAACCATGATGTATCAGTTTGTTCTGCATTGGTGCAACATTGTTATTTTGGTTACTTTCCTCTTTGCTTCTTATTTGCTTCTAATGGTAAGAAGAAAAAAACAAATGAATGAAATATTAGGATTTTACCCTCCTCATCCACAGCCAGCCAAACTGGAGGACACTTCTGGAGGTAAAATATAAGAAAAAAGTAGTGACTAAGACCTGTGTAGTCCCTGTGCAGTCCCTGTGCCTCTGTTCTGAATGCCTCTGAATAGTCCCTTTTTCTGAAAGGCACTAAAGTCACTTTTCTTGTGCATCTTGTTGCGGCTGACCCCTGTAACAAGAAATGAATATGAAGCTTTTCTCGGTCCCTGGTACTGGTTCACATTATGTTGTGACATCATGCAAAATTCCCATTAATAACAGTGGCTCATTCTTTACAGGGTTTTTGAGTTACAAAATTTTCGTGCCGTTGAGGTAACCATCGTTGCGGTCACTAGTTAATGAAAGTTTCGTGGGGAGCGTTCAGTGGCTGTCATAAAAAGGAGTTATAAAAAAGTTTTGCGGGGATCCTTCCACACAACATTATACGTCCGACGTTCAATTTAGGGGGTAGCAGAATTTTCAAGCTATTTTGTCGTTTAACACAGGAAAATGCTGTGTACAACATTCTATGATTTAAGACAGGTGTACGGAAGTCGACGCCAAGAAAATCGAAAGTTCACTCTTATAATTTATGTACGATCGTCGCAAATGGTGGTCGAAGTAGGAATTGATGTCGCTCTTGTCGCGTTAATCTTTCGTTTTAAGTCATGGGGAGGCAAATAAGCAATTTTAACTGAATTAAGAAATTGTCTTTTATTAGTTGATTGACGTTCAAGCTTAATTTAAAACGATAGACTGAAAAACAATATTTTGTACTTCTCCTAAGTTATCCTGTTCTATGCAAATTAGCCATTGTTATAAAAACCCCGTAAAAATCTAATTACGATTTTTACTGTGAATGTCGCATTATATAGCGACGTCATCTTATAGGACCATAGGTTCGATGCGATCATGCCTGGGAAAAAACGGATTATCCCAAAGTCGTGACCTATCTAGAATATTTTTCAGGCTAGAAATTGTTGATGTGCTAGTTTTCACAAAAAAATATCAAGTCGTTTTCGAGAAAAAATACATGCATATATATATATATATATATATATATATATATATATATATATATATATATATATATATATATATATATATATATATACAATTATTTATCGTTTAAAGATAGGGGACAATTAGCTTTATGATTTTACTTGGAACGCTAGATGGGATGGTAGATTTTTTATTTTTTACTGGGTAAGGCTAGAATGGGATGGTAGATTGCTCTTTTCTAAGAGATAAAGTTCTTTTCTAGCCGTCTGTTTTTCTCAGTTTCTCCCACTCTTGGTTCAAGATCAGTGAGGGCTACCTATAAAAATAAAAAAAACAAGTTTTTTTTAACTGAAAGTAAGGGGAGACATTAAAACTTAAAACGAACAGAAATTATTCCGTATATGAAAGAGGTTATCCCCTCCTCAATGCCTCGCTCCTTACGCTAAAGTTTTCTATTGTTTAAAAAAAAATAGAGTTGTGAGAAAGTCAAACTTTAGCGTAAATATCAAGGTGTTTTAGAGGGGACAGACTCTTTCATAAACAGAATAATTTATGTTCGTTTTAATTTTTAATGTCGCTCCTTACTTTCAGTTAAAAAAACTTGTTTTTTTTATTTAATTTTTGAACGTTTTTGAATAAATGCAGGTTTTGATATTTGCTCACAGTACATGAATAATTAAAACAACATTTTCATATTAATTTACTTTTATTTGGTTAAATGGCTTTCTCGAAACTTGTTTCATTTTATTTACGAACGTTTTTATTAGTAATAAATAAACGTAACTTACGAATTAACTTACATAACGAACTTCTATATTCGTATATTTTTAATACGTATTTTAGGGGGTTCGCCACCTAGTCAATACCTTGCTCTTTAAGGGAAAGTTCGAATTTTGTTCAAATTCTTTAAAAATTACCGCTTAATCACAAAGACCGTTAATTAGAATAAATTGCTCTTATGAAAGTACTAAAAAATCTCTGGCTTAAAGAGTGAGGTATTGACTAGGGAGTGAACCCAATCATATATGTAATATTTTCTGTTCGTTTAAAGTTTTGATGTTGCTGCTGTTGCAGTTGAAAAACTTGTTTTTTTTATATTTAATTTCTGATCTTTTTTAAATAATGCTGGGAAGTCCGGTGTCCCCTTCATAGCAATTTCCCTTCCCCCATGAAAACTTCCTTCTTGGAAGGATCCTCCTACATAACCCCCCACCCCAGACACGTACGCCGTATTTTGTTTCGGGGGGGGGGGGCAATTTGTTTCGGGAGGGGCCAAATCCTTCAAACCCATTATTCTGTGAGAAAAATCAGAAAATTATGGGAAAATGAAAAAAATCGTGAGATTTCGGGGGGCCCGGGCCTGGAGGCCCCCCCCCCTGTGTAAGACCCTGCCCGAACCCCCCCCCCCCTCACTACCCGTAATAATCTCCCCTGAAAACGTCTGTAATGTATACGTCTCAATAACCAATTCTCTATGTTAGCGTTGCGTAAAGTTCATAGCTTTCAGCCCTTCTACAGGGACCTTTGGGGGATTAAGTCATCCTAAAATACATAGTTATAATATTTTTGATTATGCTGAACGAAATGGCTATCTCAAAATTTTGATCAGGTGACTTTGGGAAAAAACTGAGCGTGGGAGGAGGCCTAGTTGCCCTCCATTTTTTTTGTCACTTAAAAAGGGCACTAGAACTTTTAATTTCCATTCCAATGAGCCCTCCCACGATATTCTAGGACCACTGGGTCGATACGATCACCCCTAGGAAAAAAAAATAAAAATGAACACGCTCCCGTGATCTTTCTTCTGGCAAAAAATGCAAAATTCCACATTTTTGTAGATAGGAGCTTGAAACCTCTACAGTAGGGTTGGGACACATTTGGCTCATTGGGACACCAATGAGCCGGGTCCCAATAAACAAAACTATATGTTAACATTGGGTAAAGTTCATAACTTTTAGCCCTCCTCCTGGGGGCTTCGAGGGATTAAGTCATCCTAAAAGACATAGTTATAACATTTTCGACCATGCTGAACAAAATGGCTATCTCAAAATTTTGATTGGGTGACTGGGAAAAAAATGAGCGTGAAAACAAATAAACACGCATCCGTGATCTTTCTTCTGGCAAAAAATGCAAAATTCCACATTTTTGTAGATAGGAGCTTGAAACCTCTACAGTAGGGTTCTCTGATACGCTGAATATGATGGTGTGATTTTCATTAAGGTTCTATAACTTTTAGGGGATCTTTCCCCCTTTTTTCGAAAATCAGCCAAATTTTCTCTGGCGCGTAACTTTTGTTAGGTAAAATTAAACTTGATAAAACTTATATATTTGAAATCAGAATTAAAATTTGATTCTTTTGATGTATCCATTGGTATCAAAATTCCGTTTTTTAGAGTTTCGGTTACCATTGAGCCGCGTCGCTCCTTACTTTACAGTTCGTTACCACGAGCTGTTTGATACCAGGACAAATTCCATAAATTCTCGTTCAGATACTTTTATTCATCAAATGCATGTATTTATTTTAGTTTGTTTAATTTAATATCAATTATTAACAAAAACACATCCCTCCAAATGCCACAGCATGATATGAAGGAGGGATAACCAAACAAATCCATAAAAAGAAAAAAAATTAACATTAACCTCAGAAAGGGTTTAAAAAACAAAACACAACTACAACATCATGTACCCTGCTGCCACTAACTTAACACTCAACTTCTTCCTTAACACACATCTTTCAAAATAAAACACTAAGTTTAATGATTTGATACCATTTTAATCTATCAACTGTGCATCCTATTAAATTAATCATTAAAACTAAATTTAGAAAACGTCGCAAACAAAAAGCTAACTGATCTAACTGATCTTCTCTTAACCTAACCTAACACAGTTTTTGTTATTTTGAATGCAAGAAGGCCTTTGAACCAATCTTGGAGGAGGGGTATTTTCCATTTCTAGTGTGGGGTAACGCATATATGCGGGAGCAGAGGTTTATAATGTATATTTCCAGGCAATATAAGCCCAAAGTTTCCAGGCAATATAAGCTGTTCACTCATTCTCAGAGAAAATATAAACAATGATTAGAAAGTTTACTCATTTTCAGTTACTTAGAAAGTTGTTGTTTTTTTTGCTCATTCTCAGTTACTCGGAGAGTTTTTTTTTTACTCATTCTCAGAGAGAATATAAACACTGATTAGAAAGTTTATTTCAAAACAAATGATTTAAGGAAACATTTATAAAATAGATATTATTTATAGGATAATTAACAGTAGAGATCGTATCTAATAAAGAATATAGAGCTCATTAATTAATAAATAATAAATTTTATCTTTTCTTTCTTCCCCCCGAAATGGCAGTGCAGTGTAGTTATTGTTCTTAACCAAAGAAATTATCTTGAACTTAGTTGACTAGCTCTCTCTCTTTTAGGAAAGCTGTATCAGAGGCCTTGACCTATGTAAACAAGTATAATAGGAATAATAAACCAATGAAGATGCGGCCCTGGAAGTGTGGCTTTCTCTGCTCTCATCTAGACTGCTGTGACTGCTGTGAGACGGTAATATAAAAAAATTGAAAAATTCTAGGCATCTCTCCCCGCTTTGATTCGTTAGTAACACGTTAATGCTTGGAAATACATCAACATGAAAACTATAAAGGTTAAAATTTTTGAAAATGTAATTGTTATAACCAAAAACAAAGCAAAATGAGCATTTTTGTCTTTTTTTGTAATTTCACACCCTATAAAAATGGTTTACTTGACTGTAAAAATATTAGCCGGACTTGGAAAAACTTCACCGTTAATCTTTTTTTTAGTGCAGTTTGGTATAATCTTTATAGTTGTCTATATTGTATCTTTACAATTATACTATTACAGTATAGTAGCTATTTTTGTCTTATATACATTATTGTATAACGATATCGTTCATCATGACTGTTTGGAACTAATTTTGAGACCAAAACTCTCATAATCGCTTAGCTTTATCATCACTTTATAATTCATTATAACTTCGAGAATAACTCACTTAGACATTTTCAGTAAATGTGGCAGACTAGATTTCAGTCTGTAGTAAGTGACCAATAGATCTATTTAACTTAACAAACATATGTAGCATTTTAAGTTTATGAAAGTTCAGCTAAGCTAAGAGTGACTAATTGGGTTTTTTCTTCATGCTTTATCTCTTTAAAATGCTGCTCTCCGTCTGCGATATAGGCCATTTGAAAACATTAACGGTTTAATCTGGAGAAAGGGGCTCACATTTTGGGAAAGGTATTAAATTAAAAGAAACTCTTGGCATCTGACAGTAGACTACGTGCTTTCATCAACTTTATGAAAATCATTCTCTTTATCTCTCTCGTTCTCTTCATTTCTTTCTTTTTTTCTGTTTGTTTGTCCGTTTCTTTCTCTCTTTCTTTATATATTCATCGTGTGATCCTAGTTTAGTTATTTAAATCCACCGAATCTAATGTCAAATTTTTTTTTTTTTTTTTTTTTTTTTTTTTTTTTTTTTTTTGTCGATGGACAAAAGAAAATTAAAAAACTTAAATAACTTTTTTCGAACGGTCACTGAACATTTGATATGAATATGAGATGATGGTTCACTCAAGACTACTGCATATTGTGGATATCAATCTGGGATTATTGTCAATATTACTTCCCAGCTATGGCTGTCAAAATCGCAATCTCACTGGGATTTTTGTTTCTGTCAATTCTTTTCTTTTTTTGCAACGGAAATTCAGTGGGGTTTCAATGTTTTTTTCCTTCCCTTGTCATGAACCTTCTTTGTTTTATAAAGCTGTGTATTGATTTAGGCCTTTAAGGATCTAAACTGGATATTCAGTAGAAAGCACACACATCTGATATAAGGGCGGCGCTTGTAATTGCAATCAAATTGAGGAATATTTTTATTATAAAATTATTTTCATTTAATGGCGGTTCCATAGAAATATAATGAAACTTCTTCTTAGTATTTTTGTTCATATTACAAAGAGGGATAAGAAAAGGATATTGCAAAGAAGCATAAAAAGATATTTTTTTTGCACCCAGGCGCGTAAGGGGGATTTTTTCTATAATAAAAATAATTTTTCCTTAAGGTTGAGTGCATCAACTATGTTTTGTATAAAGGTTTTTTGCTAGAAGTTATTTTTCTTTTTTTTAAATAAGCAGGACTTTTGATTTTTTTCCGATATATTTAGTCATCCAAGGAGGGGTTTTTAAAATTAATATGCAGTTTAAATCATAGACTATGTTCTGCAGGTCGATGCCCGCAGCCACTACCAGAATGAGGAAGGCTCTCTCTCACGAAAGCTTCACTGGGCAAAAAGGAAAGCTCGTGATAACCCCTTGGGAATTTTTTTCGTTACGTTTCAGACTCCAGAGGATGCTCAAAAGGTGTTGAAAGATCATACTTTGCGACGAAGGGGAAACGGGATATCCATCACCAAAAACCCAGGAAGATCAGAGCTATCCACCGCACTGAATCCTAAGGATTGGAAAGTCAAATTTGCGCCTCCTGCAGCAGACATTTACTGGTATTTATCACTTACTTTTCGTAAAAATTACGCCAATAAATTGGTATATTTTTGCTCAGTGCAACTTTTCGAAACTTTGTAAAGCTTTTTTTGGTGCGTTTACATATAGATATGGACAAAAACCCACAATGATATATAAAAACCACGCTGATATATAAGACCTGTGAATAACTTATTGTGACAAACTCGGGCATAAACATGTGTTTATTTGTATATTCGAAGAGTCTACAATATAGTGTTCTCTTTTTTCCTTGGTGCTTGGCAATCTTGTAAGGGCGTACCTTCATTAAATTGAAAAGCTTGTTGCAGCGTCAATAAAAGAAACAGTTTTTTCCTTTTTTGGATTCCCTTTCATTAATAAATGTCATATTTGTTAATTATTACTGTTTTTAAATTAAAATTATTTAAATTCATTTTTTACTTAAAATTTTAGTAAAAACTGACCTCTCATTTTCAGATTCTTTGTCTACTATTAATTTGTATTAACTTTTAATTAATTAATTAAATTGATTTCGTTTTAGCTTTTTAATATGCAAGATTTCCAGTATCCAACAGAGTAAGAATTACTAAACAGTCAACTTATTTTAGTTTGTTTTTTTTTCGATCTTGGATTCTTTCTTTTAAACTTTGCTTGACAAGTCCTGTTCCCTGAGCCAGACGTTTTCCAGTCGCGGAATTTTTCCAAGCAAATTCTGCTTGTCTGCAGTAACACGCTATTGTTCACGGATGATGTTATAGGTTACTGCAGGTGACGAAACAAAATTTTCCAGCAAACTCTTTTTTTCAAGATCAAGGATCACTTTATAGGTCACGGAAAACTTTTTAAGCACTCTTTCCCAAAGTTTTTTCAAATTTTTTGTTTTCAAGCTCTTGGCTTCTCTGAAGTAGTGCTTTACAGGTTACGAATAACGTTATATGTCACTGAAGGTAACAGAAAACAGATTTTTTTTTTCCAGCAAATTGTTTCTCTACAGTAGCATGTTATAGAAGTTCCTCTTTGAAATTTCCGAGTCACCCCCTTCACCCTGGAAATTTTTCATTAGCTTACGACTGGAATGCTATCAGTTAGACTCGACTTTTATTTCGAAAGTAAATAAAACTAGCAAATCCGGATGTTGTGCTACAATTCATGGTTAAACAAACAGGGCATTACATACTGGTTATCAAGGGCTTGTCACTCAAGTAACGTCGCGTCGCCGCCTCATTTAGCTTCCTCGACAAAGCCAAAGGCTGCCTTTTTGCAAATGTCCACGTCTATTGGAAATCCTCCCTTCTAGACTAAGTACAGCAGTTCGATCGGCTCAGTGTGTCGTCGCATTTTTTATTTGGGTCTTAAGACATCTTATTATTTTTACTTTATTTTTTAATTGTTATTATTTTAGTCATTAGTAATTATCATTAATAGCATTTTTGTTTTTACTTTTATTGTTTTTTTTTTTACTACAATTGTTCTTCTTACAAAATTTATATCTTAAATTATTACTTATAAACTTGTCTTTTAGGGAGCATCTTCGAACAAACGGAAAATTTTGGCTTCTTCGTTGGGTAATCATTCATATTATTTTGCTGTTATTTTTGATCTTCTTCTCAACACCATCTGTCGTCATTAACAATCTGGATTTTGTTCTTCTTCCTCTCAAACAAGAACTGGGAAAGATAAATCCGCTTTTCTCGGAGTTTCTTGCCACTATTCTTCTGTTGAGCACAGCTGCCTTACTGCCTGTTCTTATATCATTATCGGATCGATTTTTGTCTCACTGGACCCGTTCAGATGCCAACATGTCCGTGATGGTGAAAACATTCATTTTCCTGCTTTTTATGGTGTTGTTGCTCCCCTCTCTTGGGCTAGTGAGGTAAAATTATTTTATTCAGTTTTGTTTCTATTCATAGCTAAATTCAAGTGCATAATCAAACCGACCATATTTGTGAGATAATGCTCTTTTAAAATATGCTTTGAATGCAATCGTTGATATATACCTTGGCATTTTGAACAAAAACTCAGAAATTGTGAAAATTTAGCCAGAAAAATATTTAGCCAGTTGTCAAATATTTAGGGAGCTATTTATATTCTATTTAGGGATCCTAACGGTGATATAAACACTTGTATATTTGCAGCTTATTTGCATATACATTTGTAGTTGTTTCATCTTGCCAACAATCGTAGTCTTAATTGTAATTATTCAAAGTCATAGCCAGATTTTGTTGGTTCTTTTTTAGCATTTAAAACATATATTAATAATATAAGATAATATACTCAAGGAAATAGATGAGCCCCCACCTTCTCTCCACATGTGCCCAAAGAACCTCCATGAAGAAAAGTAGATTATGGGCTAGTAATTTCAGTTTAGTAAGTTAGTAATGTTAATTAGTAAGTTAGTAATGTCAATCAATGTCAGTATTTTAGCATAAAAATAAGAAAGGAGTAAATCCTACCTCACTGTCCATTGTAAAAGTTTACTAATATCTATATAAACAGGTTTCAAAATTGTATATTTACCGCAACGTGTTAAAATAAGAAAAGAGTAAACAAAAACATACATTCTGTCGTAAAAGATTATTAATATTCATTTAAACAGGTTTAGAAATTGTATATTTACACTAGGTCTAAGGGTAGAGAGGAAAGTATTTTTAGTGCATATTTTAAAATGGAAAATTGAATTTAATTCGAGCTCTGACAAAAACATAAATTAGGGCCCTTCTTTTACTCATCTATGTTCTAAGATCTTACATCTTTTGACAAAGAACGCTTATAAGTGAAATCTTAGCACATCTTACATCTTATGTTATTTTTATGCATATGTCTTTCATCACTCTGCTTTGATCAGCGGTCTAAGAACAATGATGAGCATATCATCAATGTTCACTCATCAATGTTCTATGTGGCAGAATAATGGTGTCTTTTAAATTTTTTACTAACATCAGTGAGCTGTAAGATCTTAGAACAAACATGAGTTAAAAGAACGGAAATCTTTGCAGAAAGATGTGAGATCTTAGATGTAAGATCTTAGTGCAAAAGAACGGGCCTATTCTGCCAAGTGGAAAGAACACGGCGGTGTTGCTGTTTCAATTCTATATGCTTGGAAGAAAAATTCTTAGGAATCTTTGATGATAGAAATTCAAAAATAAAACTTCCCTGAAAATATGTCTAATAAAAATACAGTGGGTCAATTTTACCAGTAAATAAACAGTATGCTTTTATTTATTTTAAGCCCAATTTTGCCGAATTTTTCAGCGACGAAATTGTTATGGTATTTTTTGTTGTTGCCCAGTTCTAAAATACAGCGGCCAAATTGGAATTTGATTCTAGTCATAAACTAGGTCTAGGCTAAATAAATTAAATAAATTAAAACAAATTGTAAGTCTAAAAATCTGACTCTATTAATCATCTCACTTACTTTAGAAAATTATATAAATTGTATCTGAATCGTTTAAAGGCTAATTTGACTAATTCTGCAATGTAATTCCATAATAATAAATAAGACACGTGTTCTCACTCTACAATGGAAGGTATAGCAGAAACTCGTCGTAACAAAGCAAAATATTGACCTAATAAAATTTCTGCAGTTTTTGTAAAAACATTCCAAAACGGCGAGAGAATGTGAACGTGGAGAATAGACAAGGTCAGTGGTGTGACTCCGGGCGTGCAGATCTCAGCGGGTGGTACTTTCCAGGTGACACGAAGAGAAGAGAAGTGAAGAAAACAAAAAGAGCGGAGGTTCACTTCCAAAATATGTGGAGGGTTAGGGCCTTGGAAGGTCGAGCTCAGATTTGTGAAGATATCGAAACAGCAGTTAGAGACTCGTCTGGAATCAGAAGTGGAAATTGTTGGCACCAAAGTTGAATGTGCTACTGTGGAATCCTGAAGCTTTCCTGACGAAGCTTTGGTGCAAAAAAAAATCTCTGAAAAATTAAAATCACCTACTAACCCCAATGCAACTCTAGAGCTTGAAGTATAAGGAAGTGAAAGATCGTCGAATCTTGAAAACCTAAAAGAACTTGGCCATTGGTGATACATTGTATAGTTGAAGAGATTTCCAAATTATGTTTGCACCGTCGTATATTTTTGACATCACCCTATGACAATGAACAACAAAATATCTTCTTTAGCAGCAGAAAAGGAAAGAAAAAAAAACATCTTTACTAGGTCATATAGGCCTACTTAAATTTAGTATGTTATTTGCGTAATTCAACAAAGATAGTCAGGTCCATGGTAAACAAGCTTGATTTTTTAAGCGTCATAGACGTTAGTACTGAAAAGAGAGGGTGGGGCAAGGCTTTATACCATCAAATGCCTTTGAATTGCGCAATGTCGATTACTTACTTACTTAAAGCTCTTGCTCGGCAGCGTCGCCAGCATAGAGGGAACCAGTCGTCAGCGCCGTCAGTCTTCTCCAGAGTGGTCGGTTCAGGGCGAGGGTTGTCGCTTCAGCTGGGTTAATGTTTATGGAGGCGAGCCGATCACGGATGACGTCCGCCCATCTGGTGCATGGTCTTCCCCTAGGACGGCTCCAGTCGTTTGCAGCTGGGTTGAAATCGAAGATGAGCCCAGCGGATGTTTGGGCAGGAAGTCGGAGCAGATGACCATACCAACGCAGCAAGCGAGACTCAAGCTGCTCGGACAGGGGTGGGAGTTTGAAGGACCTGGGGATTTCCGAATTTCGTACCCTGTCGGGCTATCGGGAGCGTTCGATTTTTCGGAGGTGTTTCGTCTGGATGGCATCTACCTTCAGCGTCTGTGTCTGAGTCAGCGACCAAGTCTCGGCAGAATAGAGCATAACGCTGGCAACCGAAGCAGAATATATTCGTGCTTTGGTGAGATGGCTGATCTGGGGTTTATGGAAGACTGTTTTTAGAAGGCGACCGAAGACAGAGTTTGCTTTTGCCGCTCTTGCTTATATTTCGGCATCTAGGCTTCCGTTTGAGCAGACAATTGAACCAAGGTAGGTAAACTGCTTGACTACCTCTACAGTCTGGCCACAAATCTCCAGAGATGACAGGGGGTTGGACGGCGTTTTCTCAACGGGCATTATCTTGGTCTTCGACAAATTTATTTTCAGACCGAATTTTTCAGCGGCAGAGGCCAGTGTTTCCAGATTAGTTTTGAGGTCACTAATGTTTTCGCATATTAGCACCACGTCGTCGGCAAAGTCGACGTCTGAAAGAACTCTTCCAGCAAAGCCTATGCCAAACAGCTGCACCTGCTGTATTTTATTCAGGATGTGGTCTATTACACAGTTAAAAAGCTCAGGTGCAGCGGCACATCCTTGCCGGACACCATTTTTAATTTTGAAATATCCAGAAGGCCGTCCATTTACGATCACCGCACTTTCAGTGTTATTATACAGCTCTTTGGGGAGACGGACGATTTTCGTGGGTATGCCAGCAGACTGGAGGATTAGCCATAGTGAATGCCTATCGACAGTATCGAAGGCAGATCGAAAATCGACAAAGGCAATGTACTCCTTCCTCTTATATTCAAGAGTTTTCTCTACTAGCTGTCTAATCGTATGGATTTGCTCGGTGGTGGACCTGCCTGGCATGAAGCCAGCTTGCTGGGGGTGACGCAGGGCATGGAGGTATCTTATTGCCCGTTTGAGAAGCAGCATAGCGGAGAGCTTTCCAGGAACTGAGAGTAAAGTTATGCCACGATAATTGATACATTCTGCTTTGCTCCCCTTCCTCTTGTAGATTGGCACAAGTAGGCCCTTCTTCCAGTCTGAGGGGATTTTTTCAGAGTGCCACACAAGGTTAAACAGCATTTGTAGCCAGAGGATCATGGCTGGACCCCCATTTTTAAGGAACTCCGATGTTAGGCCACATATTCCGGGCGCTTTGTTATTCTTTAGCTTGCGGGTGGCAGCTTTTATCTCCTCCGCTGTAAATTCAGGACCATCAGGAGCAGGTATGGTATTAGCCGCAGCAGCTGCTAGCTCATGGTCCGTCTGGTCTGGTGGATCTAAGTTGAGCAGTTTCTCAAAGTGGTCCTCCTATTGGCGGAGGCATTGTGATTGGTCGTAGATATTCTCACCGCTAGCGCTTCGAAGGTATGGCGTAGTTTGAGTGTGCTGACCTGAAGAATCTTGTAGGTGGCTCCACTGTCCTTGTTCTTGGCGGCCTCTTGCAGTTCGGATACCTTGCTGTCAATAAAAGCCTTGCGGTCTTTATGCAACATGGAATTGCGCTCTTTTTTTAGCAGTCTGTATGTAGCCATGTCCCCGCCAAGACGTGCTTCTCGCCTGAGCTCTATGATGGCAAGGGAGTGCCCTTTCAAACGTTGTATATTTTTGACTCCACCTCTATGACAATGAAAAACAAAATATCTCTTTTAGCAACATTAAAGGAAAGAGAAAAACTACCAACATGAAAGAAAATGCATCTTCACTAGGTGATACAGACCTACTTAAATTCAGTATGTTATTTGCGTAATTCAACAAAGATAATCAGGACCATGGTAAACAAGGTCAAATTTTAAAGCTTTGTAGACAAGATTGTTAAAAGAGAGAGGGTTATTCAGGGCTTTGCATCACCCAAATACTTGTCAATTCTGCAGTGTCGATTGCCCTTTCAAAAGCGGATTATGTTTTTTCTTTTACATATAACACGTGTTTTTAACTTGGTTTTAAGTATTTTAAACACTTAAAAACATATAGCAAAAACACCTGCTTAGGTTACATTCACTGTGTTATTCACTGTCTTCGCAATTTTTCTCGCTATCTTCTCTTTTTTTGTGCAATGAAAAAGGTAGATTTGTCCTGGTCAGTATTTATACATAACGGATGACTGTCTTGGGCATGTATAGACTACACTTTCGACTATTTTTCACCTGTCTTCAACACTGCATATAGATTAATTACACAGACTTCGGAAACTGATTCGGTTTTCAAAATGGCTTGTAAAAAGAAGAGCTCTAAATGGGGAATAAGAAGACGATTTGCATGTACCAACAGACCTCATCTATACCAAGAGCTTTTTCAATTTTACAATCTATAATAACCGCTTGTACAATAAATCTGGAATCCAGTTCAATATTTTCAAGACATAATGGCTTTGAAATTCCAGGTGTAAGTCGAAAACATCTGCTTAAAATAATCTCGTTAATCTTCATCCGACGATATAAACATTATCGGAGGACTTGTTTGATTTATACTTTTTTATCAAGTGGCCATATTTCATTGGAGCCTTTTTTCAAGATCTTCAATGACCTCAGCAGTGACGTTTGCTTTGTGCTTTTGATATATTCCTGACGACTTTTGTTTTGTACTCAGTCTTGGTTTTATATTCCATAAACTACACTGGGTCTTGGCACCCATATTTACTATATAAATGAAAGCAGAAGTTTGACGTGACTGCCGCAGTTCATAATTGAACAACTACCTTTGAAATATGAAACCAGAACTTTTTTACTGCGTTTGCACAGCAGCAGGATCGGCGCAACGCATAGCATTGCTAATTGTTGCGCAATAGATTTTTATCAGCACCTGTTTCTCGTCGTGGAACATATCCAGGTTTTGCAAGAAGAAATAGAATGAGATTCTGATTTTGGATACTAAGGAATCAAGAACGTATCTGATTCTCATTACCAGTTATCGGGATAGTTTTAGGCAATAGGAAGGAATTAGAAACCGAGAAGTAATAGATAGAGGAATACTTAGGTAAAAAGCACCAAGCACTTGCGTATCATTAAAGCAAGTGGGTTGGATTAAAAAAAAAACCAACGATATTATCGCATCTGAGTCATTTACATTTTTACTTGATTTAATCGCCTATTTAAATATCAATATAATTAAGCATAGGACTTAGTGGCTTATAGGAGGTAGTGAGGAAATGGGTAGAATGTGCTCGAATTTATTTTAAGGAGCCAGATAAGGGATATAAGAGATATTAGAATATAGAAAGAGATTTTTAGGAATAAGGTTAAATCGATGATGTATTATGGGTCAGAAGTTTGGGGATTCCAGAAAAGTGACGATTTCGAAAGGATACAACTGGGATAGTATAGAAGATGGCTAGGTGTTAATAGAAATATGAATAGTTTAGTAGTTCAAGGAAATCTAGGGATTCTTTCGCTAAGAAGTTGTAGGCTGGTGATTATGGTTATTTTTCGGAAGCGTATAGTGAAGATGCCACGTGTGTGGTTACTTAAATCTGCTTATTTAGAGGCTCTTTCAGATGAATCTCCCAGTTCATGGCCGTACAAGATAAGGAGGATTTTACAAGATGACGGAGTAGAAGAATTGTGGATTAATGGATTAGGGGTAGATAAAGAGGTTGCAAAGATGAAAGGTAATATTCTACGTGATCAAGAGATACAGATTTGGCAGAATGAAAGAAACCTATCTGATTCCCTGTGCCTTTACATGTCGGTGGAGGAGATATGGGGTGAAGGGGTTTTGTTTAAGGTGAATTTGAAAAAAAGAGGAATTAAGGTACATAATTGAATTGAGGGGAAATAGTTTGCCACGTGGGGTAAGAAGAAAGTATTTAGGGAGAAGCGGAGGGCAAGATGGTCTTTACTTTTGCCCGATTTGTTGAAGTATGCATGAGATTGGGGGTCATGTGATGTATGAGTGTGTAGAATTGAGTTTTATAAGAGATGACTGGTGAATTTAATGAGAGATGATTTTTTGCAAGTATCAAAAATTTAGGACGATCTCTCAGGTTGGCAGTGGAGCATAGAACTAGATTTTTGTAATTTGTATTTTTCTTTGTTTTGTGATTTGTGTTTCTCTTTGTGCTATGTGATGGTTATGTTATGTTTATGTAATGGCAGCTATTTAACAGAGAATTTTCTTTTTGTTTTGTATTGCCATAGCCCTAGGGTTTTTAGGGCAATAAAACTTACTTACATACTATTAACTAGTCAAAAAGACTCACTGGTGAGCAGTTCAGCAGACGTTAGAAGATTATGCTTAGAATTAAACAAATTTGTAAAAGCTCATTTACGAAAAGAAACATAAAAAAAAAAGTTGAAAAAGAATCTCATTTACGGCATGTACGATCACTAAGTACCAAAATTGCCAAGTGCGTGTACGAGAATTACATGTCTTGGATTGGTTCGTTGAATAATTTCATCGCCAATAGCGTTGACGCTAAGTGACCTTCTGATCATTAGATATATTCTAAATTTGTCCTATAATTTGTGATACTAGTAATTGCATGTAATTGGCAACGAAAACATTACAACATCAGCATTCTGATTGCAAGAAAACAGTCACTCTGTTAAGAGATAGGCTCAAAGTTGCAATTTGGAGAAAATGGCCACAACCAATGTAAATGCCCATATTTCCGGAGGGCTGACCTCCTCCTACCTGCTGAAGAGGGATCTCAGGGACAAATATTTCGAGTTTTTTTAGGAAAAGGAGAGATTCTTGGAAAAAATTTGACGTTCCAGTTACAACATACAATTACAACATAACAAAATCTCAATTAGATGGAGTATCTTTACTACTGAACCGTTAAGTTTTATAACAACTTAAAGTTGAAATGTCTATTCTTACAAGTGATAATTTTCTAAGGATTTTGCATTTTCTGCTGTACCAACGATTGTCTTACAGAGATTGACAAACTTGGTGGCACCATAACAATAGGTATATTTTACAGGCATAATTTATTCCTCGCCGGAATATATTAGAGGATTTTTCATGTAATGATCACATGGTGGTGTTCCTTACAGTTGAAAGACTTAATCTGGTATTTCATGATACTGGTCAAGTAGATTTTTTTTTTTTTTCGGAGCCACAAGTAATTGGTAATGTTATGACATTCAGTTGTTCGCTCTACTCTCAAGCGTAAGCTTGTAGGAGCGTGTTTTTCTCAGATCCTCTTAGTTTTAAAACTTCTGAAGTTATTGTTGTATTTAAGACGTAAGCGAGGAATACCGCTACCTGGGATCACTAAGTATATCCCCTGGGATCACTGGGATCCAACTCAATATTGAAGAGTTTCAAGTTTACAATTTGAGAACAGGAACTCCCACCATACCTTCGAAGATAGTTTCTTCTAGGCCATGGATCGCTAAAATATTTCAGAGGCTGCTTAAAAGACAACTGAATAGGTTGACTTAGATATTTGTGAAACAGTTTCAGAAATGGCCGTCAGTTTTGTTTTCTTTTGCTTGAAATATCCCAAATCCTCTACAAGTTTTCTTGTCTTGTGCGTTAAGGCTGCTTTGACTCTTACTGCATATTCCCCTGCTCGGAACCTCGGGAGATCACAAATGTTGGAAGAGCTGTTCTGTTTTTTTCAAACAAGCGAGTTGGGGAGGGAGTCTTAATTCTTATTCAAAAATGAACATATTGATTTATGCAGTAGCTTTATCTTAGACTTTTGCCGTTCGCATTAATTTCCTTTTGGAACAAATTGTCTTTATTTTCTGTGATTTAGTGCGGATTACTCCTAAAACAAGAGCTTTGCAGGAATCTGCGAGGGAAATCAAAACAAATCTCCCTATGCTTAACAACTGTTTGGGCATAAAGGTATGAAATGGGTGGCTTTACTGAAAAGATATTATTCTCTTCAGTGTCCAGTTCTTTTTCAACTAGGTATTCCCAGAATGCGCTTATGATATTATGAAATTGATCAATTTGGCACTGAATGGTATTATTATGTCACTAAATTTGTAAACATCAGACAGGGATTGCGTTTGTGGTGTTAAATGTGTCATTAAGTTTGTAAATGAAGCACTGGATAGTTTGTGTTTTCCACTATTCAGGAGATTGGTAAAAAATGTCAAATCCTATTGTGAGCTTTTAAATTTAAATTACTTATAACAGATGAATGAAATTTTCTTATTCGCAGATACTTATTTGCCGGGAAAGGGGAAGAAAAAATTCCCCGTCCCCTCTGAAACTGACGTCCTGCATTTAATGATAACTATTTTTCTCCTCTCTCATGTGTGTATTGATCTATGAATCAACAGAGTTCTTTCGTTTCTGTTGTATTGTTTGGCTTTTTAAAATGTAAATCAGTATATCAATATATATCTTTTAGTATTGATGCTTTTCTGCAATGGACGTTCAGCGTGAATGGAACAACCCGATGGGATTGTGTGTTCTTGCCTGATAATGGCGCTTTCTTTGTAAACTACATTGTGACATCGGCCTTTGTTGGTACGGCGATGGACTTGATCAGGATTTCCGAACTAATTTATTATTTTGGATGTCTAGCATTTTCAAAGTAAGTTTAGATTTGATTGTTAACGGTTTTCTCTCTTCCATCTTTGTTTTAGAGCTTGATATTTGTCTCTGTTGGGGTGGGAGAGGAAAGAGTCACAAAAAGACTCGGCCTCATGGATTTTACTTGGGTATATTTTTAGTACTTAAAGGGGAATTACAAAAGGTGCCATTGATGGTCTTCATTGACTGAAAACTGATCAGAATTATGTAATGTAATGAAGAAAAAAGAGGCACTGGGCTGAGCACTTTCACCATCATTATTTAAATCGCACGTAGGAATTCTCTTTGTGTCCCGGCCAGAGATCAGCTAAAGGATCATAACATATTAAATAAAAGAAAAAAATTCAGGTAAGGGATGGGCCTTTTAAAGAACCGGGTATTTTGCTGTTTGTAATGGTATTGACCAAGACTAATTGCCTGATGTAGACATATTAATAGAAGAGACAAACTAGACTTCCCGTGCCAAGGCCCCTGAAGTGCTGCTATGCCAGTGTGTCCTATTGCGTAGCAACAAAAGTCACAGTGTCTTTAGGATTGATTCATACATTAGCTAGGCACAGACAAAGTATCTGCTGTTATCCTCTAAAAAGAGATGCTGCTTGCCCTGACCCCTGGTACCCTACCACGTCGACTGCAGTTGTCCTTGGCGTGACATTCAGTGACGATTGTTCGTTTGGGTCTTACGTCACGAATCTTGTAATAGAGGGCACTTACGTGTTGCGATCCTTAACGTCACTGCGTCGATTGGGGTTTTCTATAAAGCAATTGCTGCTCGCGTTCACGTGTTACGTACGCCCTCTGCTTGAATACGCATGCCCATTTTGGGGGCTTCAAGTGCATAACTTCGACCTCCTTAATGATGAACTTGAGACAGTGCAAAAACGGGCCCTAAAAATCAAATATGTTACTTATGATTCAGTCCTCACGGCTCTACAAATCCCAACACTTAAAGAACGAAGGTATCAACTGATTTGCAAATTTGGGCACTCCGTTCTTTCGAGTGATAAACACCGATTCCTACTACCCCCCGCCACCAGTCAACAGAACACACACGCCACGTGAATAAGCTGGAATCAGTACGCTGCAGGACAAATCGTTTCAGCAATTCATTCGTTCCTTTTTTTTACTAGTGTTTTTAATCGTACTTAGTGTATATATATATATATATATATATATATATATATATATATATATATATATATATATATATATATATGTTGTAAAAGGTAGCCTAATTTAGTTGCGGTGTCAGCCGTAACTGAATCTTGAATCTTGTTAATCCGTACCCGATTGACTGAGATCCAACCGGTACTTTTTTGTGGACGAGATGACCTCGCAGAGGTCATTATAATCGTGCGTAGATACTCGAGACCATAAATTTAGCGATCGATAAGAAATTTTCTTTTAATGAATTCTGTCAGTTCGCCTAGTAAATATCCTGATTCAGAAGATACCTTTGTCTTCCCTTTTGCCTCAAAGGTTTGTCTTCCTTTTTGCCTTAAATACCATATAAATGCACAATTATGAGCGTGGCTAAGACTTCCCATCTGCTTTTGTTTTGTTCTAGTAGAAGTCCTAATAAAAAAGGATTTTAGGGACTCCTATTCCTCCTCCACCGCGGAAATCGACTCGACCCCAGAATTTAACAGTAAAAACAAGGCCAGCTAATTACAATTCTGGACAGGTTAGGTTAAGATCAGATTACTCATTCTTCTTGATATCCTAATAACAAAATTTAGGGGGATTTTTCCTTCCCCTCCTTCACAAAAAAATTCAGATCGGCTCCTGACCTCCAATGACGACAAGTTTTTAGGGACACGATCTCCAATATAGGCTTAATTAGGTACAAAATGCCAACATGTAGAACCAGGTGAGAGGTAGGCACTCAATCTTACTGCCACCACCCGTACTGGCGGATGTCATGATGGCAGTAATTTAGGGGCTTCCCCTAAATAAAGAGGTGAAACGAATATGGACTCCAAGAAGGCGCAACTACGACAGTTGTTTCATTTCAAACTCCAACCAATCTTGGCTGATTTCTGATAATCCCATCAAATAAACGTAGGATTGTTTCTTCATCCCTATGAAGTATCACTGGGATATTGTCTCTTTCTTTCTACCATGTTTCGGTAAGATCTGATAACAACATCGAATTAATGTCTTCTGATGACAAACATTTAGGAACCACCTCCTCCGAATAGCTCAGATTGGGTATAAACTTCCGCAGCGACGAAATACGCTTATCCTGTACTTTCCATTACATTTAGCTAAGAACCGAATAACCATTATAATAGATGTAAGGATAACAAAATGTTTGGAATCCATTCCCCCCTCTCATCAGAAGCTGTATGGGCCCCCATCCAACTTCTATACCCAGAATGGGTATAGAGCCAAAGAGACATAACTCTGAAACCATTGAATTTTTTTCTTGGGGGGGGGGCGGGTGAAAGTAGAACATCAGTTTTTACTCCCTCTAAGGCGTGATAGCAACAATTTGATGAAATCTATTTGCTTTTCAAAGGTTTTGATTGAAATTTTAATTCCCAAGAAGTTTGTTTGAGATCCTGAAACCTCTACTGTTTAATGTTCTGGTGATATAATTTACCCCCCCCTTCCCCCTCCCTTCTCTTCTAATCTTATTAAGAGGGTTCTGTCGGTTTCTAATCCCTGATAAGCCTAACCAGAACATCAGTTCTCATTTCCTCTAGGTTCGGTTAAGATCGGACAACTCCCACGGTAGATGTCCTGTGGACATGAATGGACCCTTCCCTCTCATCAATTTTCCTAGATGAGATTAAATGCTGTTTTGTTACAAAAAAGTCAAAAGTACGGCAATGCTTTCACCTCCTTTTAAGCTTGGTCAAGATTTGATACCCTTCCGGTAGATTTATCAATAAAATTTTATCTTCAAAAACAAAGTTAGGAACTTTGGATTTCTAAATTAACCTTTCTAGAAATATTTCCTGAAAGTGTAAAAGGAATGCAGAATTTTCAAATGCAGTTTACTTTCGGGTTTTTTTTCGGCTTTTTTTTACTTTCGGACAGTTTTTTTTTCTTCTTATTTTTTGTACTATTTATTGGCTAGAGAAAAAAAATCGTTTATACTTTTTTAGACTTTTGAACTACTAAAAATTTTACCAACTTTAGAGGAAATATTCTTCTGAGCTGTACGATCCCCGTGCCGAAAAATAGTGTATTTTCTTTTGACGTCATTGCGGAGCTACAAACTGCTTATCACAATTAAAAAAAAAAAAAAAAAAAAAAAAAAAAAAATGAAAGCTTTATGGTCGTTATATAACACAATGCAGTTCTAGAAGTAGTACATCACTTTGCTTCCCAGGATCTTGATAAAATCAATTGAAACGGCAAGAAAAAAATATGAACTTGCATCTCAGTTAAAAAAGAAAAGAATAAAATATTTATCTATTTAACTTCGAACAATTTTTAAGTATGTTAGGGGTGTTGCAACAGAATAAATTATTTTGGTTGCAAAAATTGTTGAATTACTCTATTCAACAATGTATTTTTTATTTTCACTTATTCTTGTGAGTATATAACTATGTGTTTATAACCTACAAAATTTATCGTTTTTTTTTTTTTTTTTTTTTTTTTAGGTCTAAAGCTGAGCATGCAACTATACGAAAGATGAGTTTATTTGAATTTGGATATGGAACTCAATATGCATGGATTATGATGAAGTTCTCCGTTATTATATTTTACAGCCTTTCCTGTCCACTCATCACAATGTTCGGTAAAAGAACGTTTATTATTTATTTATTTTTTATTTATTTATTTCCCCTTCAAAAAAAGGTACAAAAGACGGAGTATCACTAAAAAAGAAAAAAAAAACAAATTACAACACATTGCACATAATCGAACAAATTACAAAGACGAGAAACAAAAACTCAATTATACACTGCACTGCAGGTACGTAAAAAATTTTACTTTTTAAACTCCCAAGTACTGAAGAAACATAAGCAATATGATTGATAACTTCAATTCAACTAACCTAACCTACAGCAAAATACTTGATAACTTCAATTCAAAATCAATGGACTCAATCAACTAGTCTAAATATGACAAGAGATGGTAAAAAGACTAAATATGACAAGAGATGTGCAAATAAAATTAAATGGACAGCGATTTACTGCCTTAGCAAACGGTACCAAGGGTGGGAAGAAACTTTCTCGTTGTACCGTTTAATTTGTTCAATTATAGCTGCCGATAAAGAGACAAGGAACTTTAAAATAATTACTTAGTATAATTGTCTTTTCTAATCAAGATTCTGTTTGAATTGTTAGAAAAAGTGGGTTGGATATTTCCATAATCTCTCAATAACTTCCAGTTTAATAGAAAACCACTGTGTTTCTGTTTAGTTCATTTAGAAATTCCTTCCCTTACCTCTCTCCCCTTGCAGGAAAAATTATGTCCAAATGCCAAAAAAAAACAATACGCCCCTTAGACAAGTACTCTGATGGCAACAAATTAAGGACACCTCCCGCTCCGTAGATATAGTATCAAACAGGGCGCCTAAAAAGCTAAACGTAGGCAGTTACTCTCACTTTTTTTGATAAGATTGATTAAGATTCCCCCCCCCCCCCCGAAAAAAAAATCTAGTTAAGATCCGACAGTCTCTTGGATAAATTTAGGTTTGGATAAATTTAAGGTCTATTCCCACCAGTTTTAGATAAAATCTTTTGGACAATTTGGATAATTTGGACAATATGGTCCTCCAAAGAAAGTTTTTGGCCAACACTATTTTATTATACCTATACCCTTAATAGACGTTCTATCAACCTTACTTCTTAATAGAAAACCAACAATTTAAAAGTACTGTCTAAACGGATCTTAATCTAATTTAGTTGACAGATACATTGAATGATTTATCATAGAAAATTTGGATTTGTTGTATCCAGTTTTTTTTTCACAAACAGAGTAGTTGTCAATGAAAAATATTAAAAAAATTGCCTCTGAAAAAATTGGAGGGAATTAATGATAGGCTATTGAAATTTCTTTAGTTCCAGTTTGATTAGTAATAATTAGTTTTAGAATGGTGGGGGGGGGGTACAAAGCAGGAGATTCGAAATAGCAGCCGAGAAAAATGGAAATTGTAGCAAAAAAATGGTGTTCTTTTAAAGGGAACAAGCCGTTAAAGCTCATGCGCTGTTAAGAGTTGTGTTTTCAGGCACTGGGTTTAAAGCTTGTTTTGAGCGGGTTTGAAAAAAATCGTTTTCAGGTTTTCCGTGTTCAGGAAATTTTAATAGCAACCAAAAGAAAGGGAAACTGTGGTAAAAAACAATGGTGTTCTTTTAAAGGGAATAGGCAGTTAAAGCTCATGCGCTGTTAAACTTGTTGTGCAGAACTCGTTTAGGCTTATTAAACAGAAAAAAACTGTGGCTCTCCTGATTGTATGAGTATTCGGTCATGTCTATGTATTGTCCTGATCGTCAAAAATGCATCCTATAAACTAATCGTATAAATGAACGAAAAAATTTGTTGTTTCAGTATGGGAGCTGTTATTTTTTTTTGTTTTTTTATTGGGGGTGGGTGGGTGTGTGTTATTGTTTTTTGTAACATTAGATAGTTTTTAAACTTTAAAATAGTTTTTGCCGTGTTAAGTTGCCAAAACTTGCATGGCAAATATTTAAACTAATCGAATTCTGACAATCGAAGCAAAATTCAATCTTGCTTTTTGCCTGTGACTTGTTTTTCTTTTCTTTCTCGTTTATCCACTTTTAAGTTGAGTTTTCGAACTCTCAAGCTTCCGAGAATCCAAGAAATTTTAATTTCTAAATATTTCCTAGTCATTTATGGTAACTTTTAGTATAAATATTTCAGTTGCTTCTCAATCTCAAGGATGCCTTTGCAACAGCCCTACCGTAAAATAATCTGTTTTTGCTCGTATCGTACCTTTTAGTATAAATATGACGTTTAGATATATGTATCTTAAATATACTAGAAATATTAGTAAAATACAATGACCATTTTGCTAAGGGGGTGAGATATCCGCCGGTTCTTTTTTTTCGTTTGCTATTTCCTTTTTTTATCCTTTCCTTCTATTTACTTTTTCATTATAGTCACTGAAAAAGAAAAAAAATACCTCTGCTGCTATGAGTAGGAATTGAAGTTTAAAAAATGAAAAAAAATTGTCTGATACTTAATGAAATCAGCGATGATCTGACATTTGACGGTATTCAGGCCATAATAGTTGAGATCTCGCTGAAGTCGAGGCTCCTCATTTTATTTTTCAGCTAACAACCCTCCAAGAAGGTAAAAAAAAACTCATTGTTTTTGTTTTATTTTAGGCGTTGTATACCTTGGCAAGAAACACTTTGTGGACCGGTACAACATTTATTACGCTTACGCCCCATCCAAAATTAAGAAGAAGGTCCATATTGCTGGCATCTATTTTCTGGTAACAGCTCTCTGCCTACTCCAGTTGTGTTTCTTCTTCTTTTCATTTCTGAGACGTGGACTTAGAGACGTAACCATTTACTCACTTGTAGGAATGGCCGTAACAGCAGCAGTAATTTTCGGGTACATCTTTTTCAACCTGTTCAGAAAATTTGGTCCATTTCTTTATAAGGTAGTGTATTTCTTTTGTTCCTCTTATTTAGTTTTTGTTTACGTATTCTGTTTTTTGTTATATCAGTAACTCGTTTGAGGGAAGGGCTAGTGGTGTTTAAGACTTAAAATAAAACTTAATAAAAATTTCAAAGTTAAAAATTTGCATTTTTAAAGTTTTTTTTACAATCTTATCAAATAACTGTCATATACAGTTATAATCAGCAAAATATGGAGTTTTCTTAAGCATTTTGAACACATTTTCGCAGTTTCAGAGGCCTATAGCTAATAAGGGGACTTAACAACCCCTCTTCCCTTTGGATACGTCTTTGTGAGAGACTCTTTTGAGAAATAGGATTAAAATTGAAAGAGAAAAACAAACGAAGTGTATCAAGTAATAAAAGAAGGATGAAAGTGAAAATGAAACAATAGTAAATAGAGGCATCGAATCTTACAATTATGTTTGAAAAAGAATTTTGAATGGCTCAAGTTGACAATGTGTCGTTTATTGTAACTAAAGGAGTAATTGTAAAGTCGGTGTTTTGGCTTGCGCATAGACGGTGTCTTGGCGTACCCACAGACGAAATTTTAGGGAGGTTAAGAACGGTGCCTCTTTGGGCCATCTCCATTCCTCTTTGAAATGCAATGTTTTTCTATAGTTTAGTATATTTTCCGTTTAATTGGCTATTTTGTGTTTTTCACCTAAATCTATTTTCCCCAAAGTGAAGCGAAGACCCTTCAACTTATCAGGGTTGGAAGATCCCAATGCTCCCAAGCTACGGTTGGGGCTTAAAGTTAAGATTTGTGTCCCCGTCCCTATTTAGCCGGGAAGAGAAACCTAAGTTGTGCCTAACACTGGTGGGGTGGTTTAGAATTCCACAGATTTATTTTTTAATTGGTAGAACAGCTAATCTAAATGGGTGCCAACAGCCCGGGAAAATCTTGTTCAAGTCAATTCTCACGAAACATTTTATGGTTACTGAAGAATTGCAAAGGTCTAATGATACTATGGTGTTTGGGGTAGCCCGCTTGGTTCATACTTCAAATGCATAAAAAACCAAAAAAAAATATCTTTTTCTATTCCTCAAAAAATTTGATTTCCTGAACAAAAAATAAATTACTGGGCGCTCATAATCTATTTTGCAGCTTTGATATACCATCGAGGTACAATATTCTACATTGTTAACATTAAGACCACATTCCAATGTTAATAGGAAACGCTAAAAAGTGTATATCAAGAGTGTCCTACGTTTTCGTTTCTAGTCTTTGGGTTTTTTTTGGGAGGGGGGAGGGGTGCAGGGTATTTTTTCTACTTTCTACTGTGTTCGAGGTAAAAGAGAGTTTTTTGAAAAGTATTGTTTTATTCTTTAGTAATTCTTGTTGTCAATTTTGCCCTTCATGCCTGCAAAAAAAATATAATAATAGTCAAGGATCTAGACTTGTTTAAGGGGTATGATATTTTTTTTCAGCTTTTCTACCAGTTTTCAACTTATTTTTAATCTAGGAAAATGTGGAGCAAAATTTTTTAAATGTGAATCGGTAGATGAACAAATCTGAATTGCAGATATCAAATAAGCTCAAAATGATTGTCTTATATTGAAGCGTGAAAACGGCAATACTGCAGAATTAGAACGTCCTAAAAAATTTTCTTAAGAATATAAGCATCAAAATTTGCTGTAAAATATGAAATTTTTCCTTTTTCCAGAAATGTCCAAAATATTTTACTATATACAACCAATGCATAGCCGACTCCAAAAATGCATTTCAGTGGGTGGATAAAGCTGAATCTCGGCTTTTGAATTATACAAAAACTATCATTTGATGTTGAAGCAATAAAACTGTAGAATTGCCTAACCGTAGAATACAAGCGTTCAATGTATTGCCGTAAAACAACTATCTTGGAGAATTAAATAAAGTCCTTGATTACCCATAAACTATCTACTCTAATTATTTATTTTGGGGTAAAACGTTTTTGTATACATTCATTTTCATAGGAGGGAAGTCAACTCTTTGGTTAACACTTTAGTCTAAAAAATTTTCAATAATTATTGGTAATGTAAGGTAAATCTTTATTAATATAATGGTTATAACAAAATTTCTACTTTAGCTAACAGAGAGCAGAGGTCAAAGCTAACAGAGAGCAAAAGTTGAAGTAAGTGTAAATTAAATAAGGCAATGATACTTAACAGCGAATAATTTTATAAAGAATAGTCAATAAGGATATGTCAAAATATTGCCTTATTGTGTTTTTGTCAGCTATTTGTATTTTATTTATATAATTGTTCCTTCACTGTGGAACTTAATATTAAAGGTGAACTTCCTCTGTATGCTATGTATATCGAAAATTGGCGAATGTCTTAAATACTTTTTTCTCTCTCTCTCTCTTTGGATTTAGTCAGCGTTGCCAGTCAACTTTTTCAGTTTTCTGTAGGGTATGATGGTGACAGGTTAGATTAGGTTGGGTTAGGTTAGATTAGGCTTTTAACCCATTTCAGAGGTTTATAACATAATTCAACCTAACCCAGCCTAATCTAACTTTAACTTTTACCATCAAAGCTTGCATAAGACTGAAAAAGCTGATTCGCAAAGCTGATTGAATCCAAGCAGAGACAAAGGAATTGGGGACATTCACTGGTGAATGTCGACATTAACTCGATTTCGGACATTCACAGCAACATTTTACCTCTATACTTATGAATGTATATCTCACAACAACAGCAAATAATGGTTAAGTGCATAAATTGGAAAAAACACCTTAATGATCAACAAAAAAGATGGATGAGCTTACACTGAGAAAATTTTAAAATGATATTTAGTATATATTTAATTATTAAATTCCTGAGCCATAATATGCATTTTTATCTAGGAAATATCCACTGAAGTTCGGGAAGAGCCGGAAGATGCACCAGAGAATCAAATTGGATACAACTCCCCGTATGATGTTTGCCCAGTAGACCCTTCCGGCTCAAATGAGACTAGTCAGTCCGAGCGAGACAATGGAGAGGGCACCGTTCTAGCACATTCACCTCGTCGTACGTATGGAACCGATCAGCCTATTGGTCTTGTTGAGGAGAACAGGACAGTGGTTCTTGATATGAGCAGAACACAAGAAGAGAGGGGCTATCAAAATGGGCAAGATGAATAAACAGACTTTCTGGTTGTGTATCTGGACAATATTTAGTTTAAATTAGCCCTTTTTATTTATGAAAGTTATTTAGAGTCCGAAAGAGTATTTTAGATGCATATCTAGTCTGACTTCTAAATATTCTTGTGCTTTAAACTATAAAGGCTTCGGAAATTTAAGTTTTATTTGTGAATGAAATTAATTTTTATGACTTGTAAAAAGAATTGATCAGTGTATGCCTTATTTACTCGCTTGTAGCATAAACTGATGTCGCTCGTTCCATGGACAAAACCGGAAAAAATTAGTTTCAAGTAGACACAATTGCAAATAGCCTTAGCAAGGCTAAGAGGATATAACAACAACCATATTGTCTTGAAAAATATTTAGTCGAATCTTTATATGTAATCGTTCTAAAAATTTAACCATTTTAGTTTTAGTCTGTGTCTTTGAGTTTTATATGTACATATATGCTGCTTTATCTTTAAAATCTCCGCCCCTTAATTGAATTTATGCTGATGGCCTTTATTTCCCCCTCCCCCCCGTAGAGTTCATTATGCGTGTGATTGTAAACGGTTTTTTCTACAGACCGCAAATACCTTACTGCTTCGGAAAAATACTAAACTTCCAGTTTTGTTTTAATTTCTTGTGCTTTAGTTTTCAGTTTGGAATACAAAAGAACACTGTTAATGCTTTTAATTAATCATTCCCAAAAGAATGTTTGTTACTTGTTCAGCCAATAACAATTGATTTTGGTTTGATTCTTCCAGGCTGTTTCCAGTCTGGAAAGCAAAAAGATATCAGAGTACTAATACACTAGTCCTTATTATTACCTTTTTTGCCTTATTATTTTCATTCTGTTTTCTTACAAAAGGAGTAAGGCCTCAGGAGTTACTAAGTTACTGCTAAATGCTCTCTTCAGGGCTCATCCTCAAATCAAGTCAACTTTCACCTTTACAAGGCTCATATGCTTAAAAAGTAGTATCTTCTATAAGCCTTTTTTACAAAATATATAATTAAAAGCTTTTGATATTGGCATAACATACGTCTCTTTAGCGTATGTTACTGCTCTCGATGGGGATAAAAAAAAAAAAATTTCTATTTAAACTTCCTCTTTTTGCTTCGCCAAATGTGCGTAGAGCACATCTATGCGTAAGGTGTATCTGCAACGTAAACCATTCGTGTGTATCCCTTCTAAAGCTCATTTTCGATCTTCTTGTAAGTTCATTTTTATACGTACTCATAACTTTATTATCTGTAAAATTACGGAAACGTGATTTGTGTCCTTTGGCTTTGGGTAGGATTATACGTTCAGTTTTTTCCATAAACTTGACAAAGTAGACCATAGATGTAAAAATTTGAAACATATACTGCCTGAAATAGATGAATTTGACACAACAATTAATTTTATAACTAGTATATTTCTATAATTGTCTTTACATGATAAAATGTGGCCTTAAAAAGATAAATTGAGTTTCATAAAAACTACTTTTGCAAGGAACTATTTCAACGTGAAATCACTTAAAAAAGAATAATACTCGTTTTAAAATCAAGATACTGATTCTTCAATTGATGTTGATGTTTTTTTTGTAAATAGACTATTAGCACTTTTTTCATGACTTATCGTCTCCCTCCCGTTATAACTAGTTGCTACCCTTCCCATCCTCCACAATTACAAAAAATTCAGGCCAGAAGTAAAAGGCGAAAATTTGTAAGGAAGGAGATACAATGGTGGGGTGATTATTTGATATTAACTACCTTCGCTTATTGCTTGAAATGCCGTGATGTGCGTGTGTGATTTTCTTTCTTTCTTATGGTAGTGGTTTGAAATTTAAGTGTTTATTTATATAGAATCTGTGATGAATATGTATCCTAAGCTATTTTGCTTTTCCTCCTGTTTCCTCCTGTTTTATTTACTCTTGGGTTGCAAAATGACACTTTCGCTCCCTTTTTGTCACTTTTTTGGCTCGTGAGAATCTAAAATGGGGCAAACCAACTAAGTTCTAATGAGTTGTTCTTTAGTTCTGAGCACTATGGGGTTGGTATTAATCTCCTGCCAAAGGAGTAGTACTCGGCATCGTTAGAAACTAAGGCTCTGGGGTTGGAAACGGTGGAAATGAGCAAACTGTAATCGATGTAATTGCCCCCTAGATTTTGAAAAGTTACCTTTTTTGTTGTTGTCATTCTAAAACATACATTTTTAGTATTTTCATTGAAAAAAATAAAAAAAGAAACAAAATTACTACTCCTCTAAATTTTGAAATATACTTACTAAATTTTGAATATACTAAATATACGAAATAAATATACTAAACTTTGAAATATTGAAAAGCATTAATGGCATTAATTTAATGCAAGCTTAGCCCCTAAAATTTTGATGGGATATAAGTTGCGCTAAATCGTCATAACCTAAAGGCTTTGAGTTTGATTCTTCTAATGATTCAGAAACAAATCAGAAATCATAATTATCGAGAAATTTGGAGTCAGCATTAATACAAATTTACTAACTTCCTAACCCTAGATTTCGGGACATTGGCACTAATAATGGGCTAAATTTGACACTTTGGACTAGAATACCTGGCAACCTTGCTTTGGTTCATCATGACATTTTCTCTTTATTAGGTTAAGTTTTATAAAAAATATTCTGGAGTTGAATGCAGTTTGATGTGTTAAGCAGTTCGTTTTATTTTCGTTTCAGCAATTATATCCTTAATAGACAATACTATACGAACACTATTTCATATTTTAGAAATCTATATGATGCTTTTAGGTGCTAGTTTTGTTTTTCCTATTGTACACGTTAGGTAATAAAAAGGTTGTATTACTTAAAGATGGCGATGTTTCCAAGTTTTTACTAGTTTTATACATTATTTTGTTTTCTTGTAGTTTTTGTATTTTGAATTTACTTAAAAACTTCTGCAAAATTAAGGACTAAAAACCAAAAAAGGCTCAAAACAATTTGGCAAATAAATAACGAAAAAAAAATTTTTAAAGCCAGTTAATTCCATTCTAAAAGTTACTCAAATTATCTGTACATAACAAAAAAAACACTTAAATATACAAACATAAAAACAGAATCGTAAAAGTTTTTTGTACCAGATAATCAGTTATAGTAGTATATGTCCCTGTAGAACCAACTGACGGAGATACTGGTGATTCAGATGAATTTTACTTACAGTTACAGGAGCAAATAGACATGGTCCCAGGTAGAAATATTATGTTTTTACTAGAAGATTTTAACGCCTAGGTTGGTAGAAACAGGGATAGATGGTATCCTAGCCTAGCTAAATTCGGTGTAGGAAAAGAAAATAGTAATGGATACAGACTTTAGCAATTTTGTAGGTATTATAATTTAGTTATAACCAATACGGTGTTTGGTCATAAAATGGCTCATAAGTTAATATGGTATTCACGTGATGGTAAGACAGCAAACCTTATTGATTATGGTATAGTAAACCGAAGACTGGCATGATCAATACAAGATACTAGGGTATGTAGGAGTGCTGTTATTGATGTTAAAAGTAAAGATCATCATCTAGTAGTTTCAAGGGTTAATTTAAAGCTGAAATTTCGGAAGGATAACTACATCCCGGGAAGATATGATGTTGATAGACTCCAGGATGAGAATCTGAGAAAAACTTTCCAGGAACAGTTGAATACTAAACTTGAGAGTTTAAAATTTGATAACGTGGAAGATGGTTGGAATAATTTTAGAAAAATAATTTGTGAAATTGCTGAAGGTGTCTTAGGGAAGAAAGCTAGGGCTGCAGCTAAGAATATTAGTGAAAAAGCTCTAAGTTTAATAGAAAGGAGAAAGGACTTCTACAAGAATTATCTGAGTGATAGATCATATGAAAACAAAAGGAATGTAAAGAAAGTCGAGAAATCATTAAACTATGAACTAAGGAGGTGTGAAGTAGAAACTATGGGTCAAATCGTTTAAGAACTGGAGGATTTAACTGTATAACATAATTGTAAATCGTTGTGCTAGCACGCCAATGAATTTATAGTGAGTTGTCAACCCTGACTTGTCCCATCTAAACATAAGAATAAGGCCACAATTAGCGATAAGGAAAGAATTAAAGAGAGATGAGCAGAACATTTGAGAATCTGTTAAACCGAGATAGAGTTTCAACAAAAGATATAGAGAAAAATGAAAAAGTTTGTGATACCTTGGATGTGAAGGAAGATTTGTTTTATGAGGAAGAATTAGCGACAGTACTAAAAGGATAAAAAAATAATATGGCTCGAGGGCCTGATAGGTGTTAAATTTTCTTAAATATGGTGGCTCTGAGCTTAGAAATAAGTTATTGAAGATTATGAATCTGATTTTTGAAAAAGGGGAAGTATCTAACGGTTTTAGGAAAACCTTAATTAAGCCGTTTTATAAGGAAGGCGGTAAAAGTGAGTGTGGTAATCATCGAGGCATTAGTCTGGTCTCAGTAGGTAGCAAATAACTTAGTAATATGATACTTTTCAGACTGAGAGATGCCGTAGACAAAGTTTTAAGAGAAGAACAGTGCGGTTTTAGAAAAGGTAGAGGATGTGTCGACCAAATTTTCACTCTTAGGTTAGTAATTAAGAAGTGCCTGAGTTGTCAAACACCTTTGGTCCTCTGTTTTATAGATTATGAGCAAGCGTTCGATTCTGTTGATAGGTGAGCTTTGGTAAAGGTTTTATCCTTGTATGGTATACCAGACAAATACATTAAAGTGATTAGTGCTGTGGACGAGAATAACACTGCTGCGGTTAAGGTAGGAAATGAGGTTAGCAGCTGGTTTTGTTTTAAATCAGGAGTTAAGCAGGGTTGTGTTCTATCCCCCTTTATAAGGATTATTTTGATGGACTTTGTCTTAAGGAGCACAGGAAAGGCAATGGGAGACCACGGAATCAAATTGGGAGAAAAAGTGTCCTGGACTTAGATTATGCTGATGATTTAAGCGTCCTAGAGGAAAGTGTTAGGAAAATCAATGAGCTTTTAGAGGTTTTGGCAGTTCAGGGTGCAACAAAAGGTTTTAAAATTAATTTTAAGAAGACTAAGTCACTAAGGCTAGGAATAAGTGAAGATGAAAAGATGACATTGGGTGACGAAAAGATTGATCAGGTGGGCAGCTTCACTTACCTTGGTAGTATTATTAGTAAAGACGGTGAGAGCAGTGAAGATGTTAAAAGTAGAATAGCCAAGGCTCAGGGTGTTTTTTCAGAAGTTAAAAAAAGTTTGGAAGAATAAGAATATAAGTCTACAAACCAAGATTAGAATATTAGGAGCTACAGTGGTGACAGTGGTCAAATAAAAGTGGACAGTGGTCAATAGACTGTACAAAAAATGTGGTCCAATACCACTCTAGGGCTATAATGAAAGAAAGCTTGAGGTGGCTAGGGCACGTTTTGCGGATGAAGGATGACAGATTACCGAAGATTGTTCTTTTCGGCTAACCGTCTAGGGCTAAACGGAAAGCAGGTCGTCCAAGTCTGGGGTGGGAGGACGTCATAAAGAAAGATTTAAAGGAAATGGGAACTTCGTGGGATGGTGTAAAAGGGGAGGCTTTGAATAGACTGGGATGGAGGAGGAGCGTGCGTAGCTGTGTTGGCCTCAGGCGGCTTGGTGCTGCGGTGAGTTGTTAGTATTAGTAGTAATTGGCATACTATAATCAACATGGGAGTTTTAATGTCTTATAATTTGAGAACCTCGAGCTACAAAACTGACTCAATATTTTCCAATATTTCTTTTTTTTTTAGTCAAGTAGTAAAACCTGTTCAGTTTAAGTATCCGGATCCTCAATTTGGATAGCAGGATTATCAAAATATGAGAGAATTCTCATAAGATGGACTATCGTCGGAATCCATGTTTCACTAGTTTCAGTAAGGAAATTGTTAAAAGAAGTTATATCTTTCGTAGAATTTTGAATTACGAAAAAAGTGACGCGTACAGCCAATGTTATCTACAAGCAATGAGCACTAATGTGAATATGTTAAATCCTTCCAGATTCTTTTTTTCAAAATCACTAATAAAGCAATCGGAAAATGGTAAATTTGTAATAAAAATAAACAAAACGTTTAGTTTTTGATAATGTTTCTACAAAGCATAGACAAGGCATTTTTTCAAAAGAAAGGATATTTCAAAACAGGAATGAACGAATATCCCCACAGTAACAAAAGTACACATGATCACAATTTAGTATTTTGTGATTCAGTTTTCTATTTGACAAAAAATTTTCACAGTTAATATTCTGGTAATCATGAATCATGTTAGAAAAAACGTGATTTTACTCTGCACTAAGTGCTCTACTAAGTCCGTACTGTCACGCGAAAGCCATTAACTGACAGTTAGCAGATAATGTCTACAGTTGAATAGAAACGTTTTCGCTGATCGGAATTATTGCCAATAACTTGTGTTTAGTTGTCAGAAAACGTACTCTAGACCAAACATTGACTCTAGAACAGATTGGCTGTTGCTTACATAGTACTTAAGATTAGTCCCCTAATTTAATTGCCATCATAAACGATCATAAAATTTAGAGTGAAGTTTGACATTTCACGAAAAAAAGTGAAAAGGTTGTAAATTCTGTTAAAGGCAAATTCTACTCCAAAAGGAGCGCCTTAGCTCCGCCTTCGAGTTCAACTGAGATAGACGCGTACTATCACCTCGATTGACCAAAGCAACCACAGTTGACGTTAGCTTTCGCTTTGATTCGGACCAAATTAAATAATGAGTGATATTGAGATAGTGATTGAATTGTTGGACAATTTAGTCGATGAAGATTATGATCGTGAGAGGTGTGGAAGGCAATATAAAGCTCCTTCGCGTCGCAGAATACTCTCAAGTGAGAGTGATCAAACAACAAATAATGGCTCTCGAAGCCCAGAATTTCAAACTCGTGCTCGATAGGGCTCTCGGAGCATTTAAATTAGTTCCAGGGACGAGAAATCGTACTCTCGGAGCACCAGAAAAATCCATTAAACAAAGCAGAAGGATTCTCTGCACAAGCACACAGGTAAAAGATTAAAAGAAAACACATAAAATGACTCTATAATCAAAAAGATTTGTGAAAAAGGTTCTGGTACCAAAAAGGGTCCCAACATCCATAAGAAACTTGCCAAAGTTGCAAATTGAGCTTTCTCTGAGCCTTTGGAAATAGTGAAGCTAAAAGAGTTATTTGAGCGTCACCCTAGGCCTGCGAATACCGATAAAATTGTTCCTCCAAAGGTGAATAGTGAAATTTGGGCTATTCTCTCATCACAGGCTAAACAGAGGGATGCTAAGACACTTCTAGTGCAGCGGAGAATTGTCCACTCAACATTTTGTGTTTTAGAGGCAGCAAATGCGATTCTTGAGCTTGAAAATTAGCATGTCAAAGAAAAGGTTGTCAAAAACCTTACAGATGCAGTTCACATGCTTGGCCTCACCAATTGTGACCAAAGTCTAAAACGACGTCACGCGATGAAATTCGAAGTGAGTCCAGATCCCACTGTAGCATCAGCCTTATGCGCTCTCAAAGTCACGGAGTATGTTTTTGGCAAACATGTTGCCAAGACTATGTCCTAAGCCAACTCCGTTGTAGATTTGAAGAAAAAATCATTTGGAAGACCAAAAAACTTGCAAGGGGGGCCTATCATTATCGAAGATGGCAGAACGAGGCCCCACGTCCAAATTATCGCAGAAGGCGGGACCAGGACCGTCAAGAGAGGTCCAAATTCCAGAATTTCCAGAAAAGGGATCGCAAATAGCTGGTATGTACTATTTAACATACCCCTCCCTTGATTTTTATGATTTTGTTGTTAATTTCAATAGGCAGTCCCACCATTTGGCTGATAACTTTAAAGCGGGGAGAATTAGTAAGTACATCTCAAAATGGCAGTAAATAACCAGTGATTTGAATATTTTGAATATTGTAGCCTCAGGCTATAAGACTGAATTTTAGAAAACGCCACTAAAGGCTTTGAAAACACAAACAAAAGTTTTACCTTTGAAGAAATACAGGCTGTAAGAAAAGAAGTTGATATTTTATTGCATAAAGGTGTTATTGTTAAAGTACCCGACTTCAGAATAAAGGAAATACGTTGTATTTCTCCCGCTTTTACAGTCCCAAGGAAAGATGGGTCTACTCGGTTTGTTCTTAATCTTAAAAACTTAAATGAAAACATTAAATATTACCATTTTAAAATGGAAAGTGTTCATTCTGCTGTTCTTTTAAAGACAAAAAAATGTTATATGGCCTCTATTGACCTAGTCGATTTTTATTATTAATGCCCAGCTGACTTTGATAGTCAAATGTGGCTTTGTTTTGAAGTAGACGTTGGTACGCGTTCACTTCAATGCCAAGTGGCTTATCATCTGCTCCAAGGGTTCTTACGAAACTTATGAAACCTGTTATCCCCCTACTTCGAAGAAAAGGGTATTTGTCAGTTGTGTATCTAGATGATTCTCTCCTTCTGGGAAGGTCATATTTAAAATGTCAAAATAATGCCTATGAAACAGCGAAATTACTCTCAGAGCTGGGGTTTGTGATTCACCCAGGAAAGTCAGTTCTTATTCCAGCCAACAAATAAAATTTCTGTTTTTTTGTTAGATTCACCACCAATGCGTACTTCCCTGCCGGGAAGAAAAATTAAAAAAGTTATAGGTTTCATTTCAAAGATCCTAAGTCCAAAATTGACTACGACTCAATAATTGGCCAAAACTCTAGGCGTTCTTGTTTCAACATTTCCAGCCGTGGAATTAGGGCCTTTATATTACCGATAAGCGGAATCGTTGAAAACTCAAGTATTAAGGTACTCGAGGGGTGATTTTGCGGCAATGATAACTTGAACATCCGATGTAATTTCGGAACTACAATGGTGGTTGTATATTGCCAATCATACTTCTAAAGCAATTGAGCCTAGATCAATTAACAAATATTTGTGTAGTGATGCGTCGAAACTAGGTTGGGCAGTTGTGCATGGGCGTAGGGAGGGGGGCAGCTGCCCCCCCCTAGACCTTCAAATTTACATTAGATATGGCTGAAAAAGCAGATGGTAAAGCAGTTGATAAAAGGCCCTCCATTACACTATCGACTGCCCCCCCCCTCCTAGACAATATGCTGCCTACGCCCATGCACTCGTGGATGAATATTCCAAAAAACGGCCACAGGTGAATTGTCCTCAGAAGAGAAGAGATTTGATATCAATGTCTTAGAAACAAAGGCCGTTTATCTGGGATTAAAGTGTTTTGCCCAGGATGTTAAAGGCATGCATGTCCGGTTGCGTTCTGACAATATAACCACAGTAGCTTATGTAAATAAAATGGGAGGATCAAAATCTAAAATTTGTAATTATTTCGCAAATAAGGTATGGCAGGTAGTATTGCAGGGCAAAGGGTGGATATCTGCAGAATATGTGCCTGGGGTTGCTAATAACGCCGATAAAGCATCACGAAAATTTGATAATGAAGAAGAATGGAAATTGGATTCTCAAATATTTATTACTTTGAGTTTTTTGGTATGTCAGTCGATAGCTATTGATTTGTTTGCAATTAGATTAAACTTTCAGATTCAACCATTTGTTTCTTGGAAACCAGATCCAGAATGTTTGTTCGTATATACATTTGCAATGAGTTGGAAGTCTCATTTCTTTTATGCATTCCCCCCATTTAGTTTGCTTCTGAGGACCCTTCAGAAGGTGGAAACAGATCAGGCCACTGGTATTTTGATCTTTCCAAATTAGACCACACAAGTATGGTATCCTTTACTATTAAAGCTTTTAATAGGAAGTCCAATATTTCTACCAAATGATATCTTTGCTTTGTTTCTCCCACAGAAACCAACCTTGCACCATCCATTGTACAAGACGTTACACCTAGCGGCTTGTGTCGTCTCCAGCAAGGGCTTCACCACCAAGGATATTCTCCCTCCACAGTTGATATTATCATGGATGGATGGCGGGATTCGACTAAGCGCCAGTACAAAGTTTACATTGAAAAATGGATCGCCTATTGTGTAAGAAACACAATCCAGGCTTTGGAGGCAACTCTACCGGAGACTTTGACCTTTCTTACGGAACTTTTTCACTCAGGTGTTGGATACAGTGCTATTAATACTGCGAGGACTGCTTTATCGGCAATTTTACCAAGCCTTCAGTTAGCTAGTCATCACATCACCAAGAATAACTTCTTGTTATTCTTGGTGTTATTCTAGGTAATGAGAGGTGTCTTTAATAGAAGGCCTAGTCTACCCAAGATTTCAAGTATTTGGGATGTAAAATATGTATTCGATCTCTTTAGACTGCCAGCTTGGGATATCGAAAATCTTCAATTAGCAGTTTTATTGATTTTATCAGCTTGTGAAAAAGTTCAGTGTTTGTCCAGTTTATCACTTAGTAATATGATACATATTGACAATGGAAGTTTTGATTTTCAAATCAATGTGTTGTTAAAAACAACGAAACCGAGCAACCACAATTCAGTAGTTAAATTTCGGCCTTTTCAAGAGTCGTCCCTGTGTCCAGTGACGCGCCTAGTTAGGTATATTAGAATGACATCATATCCTTATAGAAACGACGCACTTTTTCTTACATATCGTAAGCCTCATACTGCTGCGTCCAAGTCATCTATTTCTAGATGGATAAAAGAAGTTTTATTTCTTGCACGTATAGATATCAGTGTTTATGGTGCTCATAGCACACGGTCTGCCTCGACGTCCCACCTTAAAGCAAGAGGAATTGATGTAGATCAAATCGTAAAATATATAGGCTGGACAAATGCCAAAACTTTTGCAAGGTTTTATAAGACTATTATTGATCATTAGTGTTGGTATAGCTCATGCTGAACTTTAAAATCTCAGTTGAACTCGAAGGCGGAGCTAATGCACTCCTTTTGGAGTAGAATTGATAAATTAAACGAAAAGTTACCAAGTTTGAAGTTTGGTTGTAATTTCTACTCCACAGAAGGAGCACCAGCGTCGCTGAGAGTTCAACTGCCCTCCCAATTTCCCTTCCCGTTGAACTCTCAGTGTTTCATCATGAGCTTAACCACTGCATATTATAATGACTTTAAAATACTGGTGTTGCTTTGGTCAATCGAGGCGATTGCACGCGTCTATCTCAGTTGAACTCTCAGCTACGCTGGTGCTCCTTCTTTGGAGTAGAATTACAACCAAACTTCAAACTTGGTAAGTTTTCGTTTAATTTTTCAATTATATCGTTAAATTGTTCGTAGGAAATGCATCTACGACCACAGGAATTAATAATAGAAGTTACTAGAATAGTAAAGATTACGAAAAGGGGAACTAACATGAACTAATCTCTATGGCAGCACTGAAGTGCCGTATGATCTATTGCCAATATTATATCTCATGTGTGTTGGAAACGCGAAATAATGTTTATCCGAAATATATTTTTTATTATTGTAGTTAGATAGCCTCAAAATGTCTTGGAAGGCAATTAAGGTCTTGCCCCGGTAAGGATCTATTTGATGCAGTATTTGGTTATACAGTTTTTCAAGTTATATATATATATATATATATATATATATATATATATATATATATATATATATATATATATATATATATATATATATATATATATATATATATATATATATATATATATATATATATATATATATATATATATATATATGTATATATATATATATATATATATATATATATATATATATATATATATATATATATATATATATATATATATATATATATATATATATATATATATATATATATATATATATATATATATATATATATATATATATATATATATATATATATATATATATATATATATATATATATATATATATATATATATGTATATGTGTGAATATATATATTCTAAATACACTTAGAATAAAAATGGTATAGACTTTAAGCAGCTCTGAAGAACTCAAGTCACGTGAATAGCGTCATCCTAAGGCACACAAGCTTGCTTTTGTCTTGGGACACAAGCATCACTAGATGTATACCAGTGGATGCAGTAAACTATTAAAACTTAAGTTCAATTTTTCAATCAATCAATTATGTCCGGGACGTCTTTAAGGGTCACGTTGGGGCCATTTCCTTCACACGTTCCTGGATCAGTTTCCTGTACAAAGCCCGGTCATCAGCTTGTCTCAGAAGGCATAAGAGGTCATCTCCGAAGTTGTCACGCCATCTCTTCCTAGGTCTTCCAGGTTAGGCGGCTGCCGTGGACCCTTCCTTCGAAGGCAACTTTTGGCAGGCGCGAGTTCTTCATTCGCTGTATGTCGTGCAGGCGCACTTTTTGGAGAATAGTAGTTTCTCGCTTCAGCTGCTTCCGAAGATCTTCGTTCGAGACTCTGTCTTGGTATGTGATTCTGGCAATGCGTCGGAGGCATTTTGTCTCGAAAGCCGAAATTCTGCGTTCATCTTCGACTTTCCGTGTCCACTTTTCGCAGGCGTACTTGGCAACAGGTATGATCTAAGAGTCAAAAAGTCAAAGATTCATTTGCATAGATAGGTGTTTATTTTAAAGAGGGGGAGTGACACCTTGAAACTTCTACTTCCTAAGGCAAGTTTGCATTTCATTTATTTAGATTAGGGTCTATATGATGATGTTAGACCCATTCGGTACGTAATCTTGGTTAATAATTTGACTTCGTTATTGAGTATTACGACAAGAACTTTGGGTGGGGTCGTGTCGTTTTTGGTGCACAACACTTTGATTTTCTATCTACTTATGAACATCCCAAAACCCTTACTAGCTTTTTCAATTTCGAAGGCTTAGGTTTGTAGATTGGGCTCAGTTTCTGCTAGCTTGTCGAGGTCGTCAGCATAAGCTAGGGTATCGATGTTTGTAACGTTATTGGTCACTCCTACATTATACGCGAGCATGGACAACATGACAAGTAAAAAGAGCTAGAAAATTCATGGTGAAAGTATGTAACCGTTTTGCATGCCCGAAGTTATCCTAAACTCTTCTCCTTTGCGTGTTTGTTTCGTAACATAGCGGCAGTTATTTCAATATATATTTCAAGCTATGTTTACTATAATTTCAGGGGCGCTATAATTGACTAGCATATTCCAAAGGCCATTTTACCATGCTAGATCAAAGTCCTGCATAAAATCAATGAATAGTTGTAGGATTTCTTTGCCAAATTCAAGGTACCTTTCTGCGAGTTGCCTCACTACAAAGATCTGGTCGGTGGTAGACCGTCCAGGACAAAAACGAGCCTAATAGTCGCTGATGATGTGGTCTGTTATGGCTCTGATTCGGTTTAGAAGGATCCTTGTTATGACTTTAGCTGGGTGACTTGTAAGGCTTATGGGCTAGTAATTTTCAGAGTCGTTTTTAGGGCATTTCTTGTGCAGCGGTACGATGACTGCCTTCGCCCATGCTTTCGGGAAATGGCCTGTTGACCACACGGCGACAGCTACTTTATGTAGTAGGTCCTCTAGTAGAGGAGACCCAACTTTAAGCAGCTCCGCAGGGATACCATCAGGGCCTGGGGCTTTATTTTTCTTGAGACTGTGAATGGCCTCTTTTACCTCACTAAGTAAAGGTAAGGGGCTAGGGTCACATTCCTGCTTGGAAAATTCTGATAGCACATTAGGGTTGCAGGTAAGAAGCGGATTCAGTTTCTCTTCGAAATGGCTTTTCCATCTGTCTTTAATAGCCTCGTTGTCACTGAGGAGCTTACCACCCTTGTCCTGGACACTAGTAGCGATTGTTGACATTTCCTGGGAGAGTTCTTTGATTGTTTTTTATATTCTTTGGCGGTTTACTATCTCTAATTCCTCACCAAAGGACTCGCACTCCTCCCATATATAATCTCTGAAGGCAGTTCGAATATTTTTGTTTAGCGCCTGCTGTATCCGCTTATACATGTTCCTATTTTCACGGTCCTACTTGTTGCAAACCTATCGCGTTTTGTAACAAATATATATGATATAATATTTTATACAGGGCGTCTCGGTTTTAGGTTTGTGGCCTAAGATTTCCTTAGCTGTATCTATGAGTGCTGTGTTCAGTTTATCAACTAGGTCATCTAAGATGTCAGGGGTTATGGTCGACGGGAGTGACTCAAGTATAGACTTTCTTCTAGTGACTGCAGGAAAGTGGTGCGTGTGGTGGGTTCTTTCAGTTTATCGGTGCGGAGTCTTGGGAACTTATTTTTCATTACAGGAAGGGTTTTCAATCGAAGGTTTTCCAATTTGCTCATTACAAGGACATGATCTGAATCTAAGTCTTCCCCAGGAAAGGCGGTGGTATTTGTGACATATGGTTTCAATCGTCTTGAGATGAGGACATAATCAATCAGATTTGTCGTCTTTCCATCTGGGGATATCCAAGTTGCCTTTCTTCTCTTTCTATGTTTGAACATTGAGTTCGTAATAAAGAGATCATTATCCCTGCAGAACTCAAGTAGATGCTCACCACGTGCATTTCGCCTCCCAAGACCGAATCTTTCTAAGATGTCACTTCCAAGCTGTGTGGCTTCTCCGGTGATAGCATTGAAGTCACCCATTATTACGAGGAGATCTTTCTTTGGGACTTCATCAGTTAGAGACTGGAGTTGTTGATAGAAGGTGTCAACTTCTTCATCAGGTCTTGAGGAGTCGGGGGTATACACTTGGATGGCGGTGATGTTTTGTACTTTCGCTCGCAGCCGAATCATCATAAGGTCCCTTGAGACTAACTTTGTGGCTTTGAGGGCGTGCTTCACTTAGTGTTTTAAGAGACAGCCAATGCCGTGTCAGTGTTTGCCATCAGGTCTGACAGAGTATAAAAGTATGACGTTACCACATCGTTGTTCTCCTAAACCAGGGAAGTGAGTTTCCGAGAGGCCAATAACGTTCCATCTGCACCTCTAGAGGTCTTTGACATTTAGCTATAGTTTCTCAGGCTTTGCCAAAGCTAACACATTCAAAGTCCCCAGGTAGAACGGGGCTTTCTGTGTCAGAATAGGGGTTTCTCCTGGTAGAGTGCTATCATCCTAAATGGACATTGTCCTCATCTGCCAAATTGGCACATTTTCTGTTTAAGTCGTCTGATCGTCGGCACTCCTGTAGGGGGTAACATTATTAGTCGCTGGTGTATCTTTTCTTCCATTAGTTATCACAAACACGTTAGCACAGTTTTGTCTCTTTGTTTTTAACTGATCCCTAACTTTAAAGACGAAGATTTCATGGATCTTGTAGGAAAGTAACAATCCAATCCTCTCTGTCTTTTGCAGATGACCGATTTCCTCCATCTTGAGGGTACTCCACCCTCACAGCTTTCTACTCGCTGACTATTTACCCATAGCTGGGACTAGGATTTGACTCTGTCGGGACGTTTCCATGCGCCGGTGGGCCCAGCAGAGAAACATAAAAGGGCCCCTAGTTCCTCCTTGACTGTGTTTGGCCCCAGAGTTAGGGGTCCCAGTTATGTTTTAGGACCCCCAGAAACTGGGGCTCCTCTTGGTCAGCGCCTTCTTATTCGTTATTCGAAGGAATCCCCCATATCTGGAGGACTTTCCCCTATCCGCCACCTGGGGACGCGCCTGAGCTGCCTGGGGGCGGCAAATCTCAAGTAACTTAAGTTCATTGTCAGAAAAGCCACAATGATTTGTAGAAAAAGCATAAAACAAGGAATCTCATATGACTATTTTTTGTTTTAAATGTGTTTCCTTTAGAAGATTGGTAAAACTGCACTTTTAGCCATTATTTGGGGTATTTACCATTTTTTGGGTAAATATCTAGTGCATGAGAACATCTAAAGGTTACATGCTAATAAAATAAATGTAATACCATTGAATTTTTCATACAGTAGTACCATTGGATAAAAAAAATTAAAATTAATATTTGTGCATAATAACAAATCTAAATAAGGTAAGAGTTAAGATTACCTTGTACAACTGAATTTAGAAATCAGTTCTTAAACTTCATTTTGGATACAAAAAAAGAAAAAAAATTACAGACATTTTAGTACGAAGCCTTTTAAACTTTTAACTTTATATCATCTTGGAAGGTTGATTGGTTAGTATAAGTCCTGAGGGAGGATTAAACGACTGATAAATCTCACAATGGCATCAAAAGAATTTACTTATTTCATATAAAACGAAAAGATTAAAATTAGATGCGTCCTGTAAAAATATCCCGGGTAAACTTGGCCTGTGCAAAAAAAGCTCTAAAAGTATTTTGGAAATTTTGTTTTTCATTGGATTCAGAACGAAAGCAAAAACATGATGCCCTCAAACACAATAAAAACGACTGTATGGTACGTCCTGTAATACTAATGAGCATTAAAATTGCCTCAAACCCCAAAAATTGCCTCAAATAGCTAATCGCCAGAATTTTTTTGTTTTTCAACTGAGGGCAAACAATCGCTTTTCAGACTAATTTTTTATTTTTAATTTCAAATCAAAACTTACAAACGTAATCTAGCGTAAGCTAAATTTTGTCTTTTCGGAAAATATGCAGCTTTACTATTACATTTACTTGTGTTACTACGCTCAGAACCTACCCTGATTGCTCTGAGCACGACTGCTCCTGGCACGACAAGTTCCACTACGACTACCCTTTACCCAGATCAATGCTGCAATGACTGCTCGTACCACGATCATGAATACCAAGCTAATAATATTAGTGTACGCTAACTGCTGTTATTAGTACAAATCTATTAATCACCATAGCTACTAATAACAAGATCATTACTATCGCAACTACGACTGCCATTCCAATATTATTAATTAACTTTACTGTTCTTAGTAAAAGGCATTATTCGACATTGCCACTACTAACAAGAGTCTTGTTGTGGCTACTTCTATCAAGATTGCTGCTATAATTACTACTCCAACCGCTATTACTACTACCACACTAATAATATTTATTAGCAATAACTAATGTTATTACAAAACAAATTATTATCCAAAATCATAACTAACAACACACACAAAATCAATAACAAGCAAAATTTAATTATTCAATAGAATTTAAAGAGTGATAATATAATTTAAAACAATCATAAGTTAACTCACCTGAGAAGTAAAATGAACAACAATTACTGTGAATGAACAAATCACATTCTGGCCCTTGAGGAGGGCAGTAAAAATCCACTTATCTGGTGAAATTCTTATCAATTTTGTGTCAGACTTCATTGTTTTGTTTAATATTGTCCATCTTTAGCTTTGTGTTGTAAATTTTCATTGCGCGTGTTCTGAAGTGAGAGAACAATTACATACTAAACTCTACATACTAATATCTAGTGCGCTAATAATGTCTTTCTATCAGCCAAAAGCAGACATTTGATTTTAACCAAACTTGGCTGGGAGTACATACGAAGCCAGTGGATTCGCCCTGTAAGGTTCTATGCCTGTGTCTTTAATCCAGTTTCTTTTAGTAGGGAATATAGTCTTAAAATTATCTGACATAAGCATGATTACAAGATTGTTTGGCAAAATTTACTCGACAAATCCTGGTCAACAGCTTCATTCGTGGCTATGAGAGCCTGTACTCGATTGAACCTCCATAAGAGTATGACAGCATTCTCATAATCAGTACCGTCAGAGGGCTAATCAGATCATAACTAAATTTGATTGGAAGTAATAACTAGGGCACTCTATTGCACACTTATTCTGTCACTTTAACAAAATGCGTTGAGTCTGTTAACTCACGGAGCAGCAGCTTCTAAAATCAACGGCTATATGCGCTTTATGGTCTTGTTTAAATTCATGACGAACGAGTCTAACAAGCCTTCACATCTAACAGATTGTTATATGGAAAATCCACAACCGCAATAAGCCATCGCCGTCACATAAATAATAGAAATATAATTAATGCAGACACGGAGATTTGGAAAAAATAATGTTCTGTGCATTCATTAAATAGAAATAGAATTTACATGGATACAGAGATCTGTAAAAAGTGATATTCGGTGCATGCATTTTATTGTTGCTTCATTTACTTAAGACTTATTTCTGTAATTTTTCTACTTAAAAAAAAATTAAGCAGAACTGACGAGTTTTACCCTGGCACACATAGCCATATGTGCTACTCCGTAAGTGTCATCAATGGATTACAGTTTCTGCAACACCTAACAGAGCCTTGGGATAAGAGCTTCTGTTAACTTGCTTTTCAACTTCCTTGAAGCTTACTCCTGGTGTGTTATCTTTCGGACTGAGGCCAAAAACTGTTGCTCACTTAGCCTATAAAGAAATTTTTTACTTAACATTGGCTATAAATGCCCATTAGTAAAAATTTGACTCTGCTTAAAGTTACGTTTTGGCATAGATCACATTACTCAAACAATTCTCGTCCGAAATACTATGCTAAACCTAGTAAATAAAAATAAAAATCACTGAACTTATGAAAACTGGAAATAATGACTATTCATTCAGTAGCTAAAACAGGGTTAAGTGTGAAACTGTAAAAAATTATTTTGTAGAAAAATATTTTGTTCACTTTGGCTATTGACATTTTGAGTTTGACCTCGGAGATTCTTCGGCTTTAACCACTATTTCCAGTATAATTTTTCTAACAAATGTTTCCAAAATTCCTTCATTTAAGAGACAGCTAAGTCAACTAGGAGAAAATTTTTCGAGATACTTGGAACCATGGAAATAAACCTTGTTAAAAGGGCGATTAAAAGGCTAACATTTGAATTGAAACCTCAGTAATGTAGATGGCGGATTAGTACATTTTGGAACGGCGTCTGAATGTAGGGGTTTTGAAGATTTCCAGGTATTTTGGATTTAGCAATAAGCTTTTTAATAACATTCTTGTTCCGTCTAGTCCTTATAATTTGACTAAATTGGAGTATTATAAAGGTAAGTCGTAAAGAAGCTTTAATGACTTAAAAGGGCTAAGTAGATGGTAATTGTTGTCTGGCAGATCTGGCCTTATAAGAAGAAACTGAACATTTGAACTGACCTGACACTACAGTCATGTATAAGCTTAGGCCTATATGTAAGTTTTAGGTGTCTTTTGTTAATTTTTTAAAATTAAATGTTGTAAAGATGATAGGTAAACTTGGCTAGCAGGCCAGGTCTAGTTTATTGCCTTCTGGATTGGCATAGCCTAGCCTAAATAGATTTCAGCCATTTAATCTCATAGAAGTTGCTTAGGCCTAAGTTTGCTATTTTCTTTTAAACTTAGATCTGTTTGAAATGATGAGGAATCAGTACAAAACATGATGTCAAACCCACTAAATCCAAAAGCCATAAAATTCTACTTTAGCTACTTTTGGCTAGCTTAGCCTATCTTGGAATTATGTTAGCCTAGGTTAGGAAAATGAAACTTGGGGATGAGTCTACAGGCTAAAGTATGTCTAGGGAAGGTATTTTGAAGTACCTAACTCCACTCTTCCTTCTAGAGGGTCCTGAAATTTGCCTAGGCTATATGTTGGGTATACCTGTTGACAATTTGACAAAACAATATTTTAGCCTATCTTAATTTCAGTTAGGCCTATCAGTTTCTTTTTCTCTGGCTTTAGTTCTCAAAATGCAATTTGTGTTATTTGAGTGAAATTTTAAGCCATATCAATATTGTATTTTCAAAATTTAGGAAATGTTTCTGGATATCTTTAAAACCTTATACATTAGGATTGAGCAAAGTTGTGAAGCTAAAAACAATTTTGTTGTACTCTATTTAAGAAGAAAATCTGTTTTGCAATGTTTCACTTTTATAACACACAGATTTTTAAAGGTCAGGATCCTCTAGAGGGAGAAGGAGTGGAGGTAGGTACTTCAAAATACCTTCCTGGGACATACTTTAGCCTGTAGACCCATCCCTGAAAGTTTCATTTTCCTAACCTTACCCCTTTCCAAGATAGCCAAAAGTAGCCAAAGTAGAATTTTACCCATTTAGAACAAGCATTGGGTATACAAAGCATTGAACTGTTGGTAAATTTCTAGGTGGCACTATAATTTAGCTAGGATGAAAGTGAAAACATCATTTGATGCCATTTTTATGCTCTTTCATAATTCAATAATTGCTTCTGGGGCTAATTGCATCTTAAGCCCTTAAAAGGGCCCTGAAGGTATTTTATATGAATTATGAAAAAGCATAGAACCTAGCTACTAATGAAATGGCTAAGAAATAAAAATACCTTTAGAATCAGAATTTTATCCTGAACCCAAATATAAGATTCATTTGGGTGTAAGTCTAGGAGCAGTCCAGTATATCAGGATACATGTTAAGAAAACAAGCCTTACTTCACAATATGCAGAATAATCCTAGCTATTACATTTTGCAGGGGGGAGAGCACTTACCTTCACCCCTTTCACTACTTTACATTTTTTTTAAACAAAATTACGAAAAATAAACATGAATTCAATTATATTTTCTGTTTTCAAATACTCTAAATTTGTAGACACTATCAATGCTACCTACCAAATACATGCTAATAGACAAATACTGATAATTTAGGTTAAGTTAGATTAAATAGATGGCACTTGGGTGTTTGTTTAAAAAGGATTTTCAAAACTTACAGAATAGACACAAATATTTAGAAATGTCATAGACAAACTGGAAATACAAGGAAAGAAGTGAAGATAAAGGTTCTCCCCCTGTAAAATATGTTAAGTAGGATTATTCTGCTTATTATGAAGTAAGAGTTGTTTTCTTAATATGTTTCCTTATGTACTGGACTGCTCCTAGACTTACACCTTCATTTGTATCCTTCTAATGTGGAAGTGTATTCCTCTGATTGTATATAAATTGTAAATAAATAAAATGCACATAAAGTTCATCTTTGACCCAAATTAATAATAAGACATAATATGAACTCTGGAAATCCAAATATTTCTCTCTATACAATAGTGAATTTTAAGCTATGATATGAATTCTAAAGCTAGTCTATAGTCCTAATACTATCAAGATGGATTTACTTTGAACTTGTGTAGAAACTAATCATGACATGTTCGTTTCAGAACCAAAACGAGAGCCAGTCATTGAACTGAGCCATTACGCAGAAGTGATACCAAATTAAACGTAAAAAAAACCTTAGTTGCTAGAAGATGTGATTTAAGGTAATTTAAGGTTTAAGGTAAAAATAAAGCAAGATCCTAAAATGGATTGTTGCTTTATCTTAAAAGGGATTGAAGATATTTGTATTCTTTAAAAAGTGTCCTTAATTGGTTTGCTTTTACTGTACCAAAACTCCTATATTATTTTTGTGTTTTCAGTAAAGCACTAGTTTTGTATAATCTCAAAAGCATAGGGAAACATAATTAGTTCATTTATTTGTACTAGTTTTATTGATATACTAAATAGGCTGTGAAGTAATAATTTTTTTCTGTTTATCTAGAAACAATGCTGCCATGATCTTTTTTGTTTATATAAAATAATGTATATTCATTTTAAGTTTTAATGTCACTTCTTAGTTTCAGTTGAAAACTTATTTTTAATATAATTTCTAATTATCACTGATCTAGGGGAGAAAAGACACCTCTAGAAAATACTGCAAACAACCTTGACAGCTAACAAAAACTTCCAGTTTATAAAATAAATTCATTATCCGTACTTCACAAAATAATACATGTTTTTTAGGAATGTTTGTTTTTTATGAGCAAAAAGCTGTTTATACTCAGCCAACTTTGCCTGAAAAAGCCATAATGAAGACAGGGCTTTATAAATCACCTACTGACTAGCAGAAACTAGAAGGCTATTGTAACAAAATAGAGCTTTTTAAGGACTCACTTTAAAGCTTATATTTATACCTAATCACTTTTTATAAGTTTGAGTTGATAGCACATTCCCACAAAGTGCACTTTCAGTTGTTTCCCCAACTTTTTTAAATGAAACAAGTGCTGTTTCTAACAAAGTGACCAAAAAAAGGTGTTTTCAAAACCTAGGCAAGAACAAAAAGTAAGAGGGCAAGGGCATCCCTTCCTCTCAATTACCACCATTAGAACTACCACACAGGCTTCATCACAGAGTGAAATTTGAAGGTTCAATTCAAAATTGTTGATCAGTCAAGCCTAATTTTTGGTTGAAAAGTTTTTAGTTTTAGTTAATTTGGTTTTATAATAATGTTTTACTTTTAAGATGAGCAGGCAATTTATGAAAATTACTAAGAGGGTCTGGAGGGGGAATATATGTGGGGTTCTTATAAACCTCCAATTAAGGGCTTTGGGCCATAATTATTGTAATGGTACTGTTTTATGCTTCCAAACTCTTCCACTTAAGAAGTGGTAAAAAAAAGTGCTGTTCTTAGTGCAATATGGCACTTTTGGATGGTAAAATTGATAAAAAGCATGTAGATATGAGTAATAGGTTTAATCAGCCTTCCCAGGATATGCCTTAAAAAATGACTGCATCATGTTTGCAAAAATAATGGATTATCTGAAAAGTAATCATGAGAAGGGACAAACCATGATTGAAAAAAAAAAGAAATCCAAGCTGAAATCAAACACAAAATATTATAATTTGAAGTTCAGCACTGTACTGACAGAACCATGCCTCTAATAATGTAATTTAATGTATTGGTGTTTGTAGGACATTAATTGCACAGCTTATTAAGGGGGACTGGAGGGGGAATTTGCAGGAGGTGTTCTTGCAAACCCCCAGTTAAGGGTTTTGTACCATAATTATTACAATGATACTGTTTTATGCTTCCAAAATTTTTCACTTAAGAAGTGGCACCAAAAATGTTGTTTTCAGTGCTATATCTCATGTATGAATGGTAGAATTGATAAAAAGCACATAGATATGAGCAAAAGTTATCAAATGAGCAATTAGACATAACTCTAAAAAGTTCTGGTAAACCACTAGCCCTAGCTTTTTCAGTTAAGATATAATCTCCAACGTATTACTGTTAGTGTCACTTGAAGCTGGCTTACTGTGAAGTTAACGGGAAGAACGCTTATAAGAGCAATATTTTTTATATGAGCTATCAAAAATCTATCTAAGATGTTTTAGTAGCCTGCTAGCCCCACCTCTTGAGAAACAGTATAAAAAGTGCCGTTTTTCGTGCCATATGGCACAAGCACATGGCGGAATTTATTTAAACCATATACATATAAGAAATATCTTTTGAATGAGCTCTTAAGCATCTCTCTGTGATGTTCTAGTAACCCACTAGGTCTGGAAAAAAGAAGAAAGAACAACCATTTTAACATTTTGTAACTTTTAGTGACTATGTGCTGTGCTTTGCTCTTTACTAGGTTGCAGCTGATGCTTCAACTATGACAAAGAGTTCATTGCAAATTTTCCTCAGGAACTAGTTAACATTAGAATCTGTGAAATCTAATAGATGGTAGAATTTTTAAAAACCTAGTAAATATAAGCAATAGCTTACTGATGAGCAGATGATTTATGAAACTTACTACGGGGGCTGGGTGGGGAGTGTAGGGGAGGGGTTCTTGTGAACCTCCAGTTAAGGGTTCTGGAACATAACTAATACAATAGAACCTGTTTTGCACTTCAGAGTTTTCCACTTAAGAAGTGGCACCAAAAGTGTTGTTTTCAGTGCTATATTGCACTTATGAATGGTAAAATTGAAAAAAAAAAGCACGTATATAAGAGCAATAGCTTTCAAATGAGTCATTAAACATCACTCTTATAAGTTCTGCTAGCCCAATAGCTGCAGCTTTTCCACTTGAGACACAACACCAAAAGTGCTGTTTTTAGTGCCATTTGGAACTTGCTGATAGTGGAATATATATGAAAGACATTGATATGAGCAATATTTTTTATATGAGCTATGAAATACCTATCTATGATATTCTAGTAACCTGCTAGTGCCACCCCTGGAGAAATGGCACCAAAAGTGCCGTTTTAGTGCCGTATGGCACTTACAGATGGCGGAATTTATAAAAAGCATGTAGATAGGAGAAATAACTTTTGAATGAGCCATTAAGCATCTCTCCATGGTGTTCTGGTAACCTGCTAGGCCTGGAAAAAAAACAGGAGACAGATCAGGGCTTCCAATGCAAAAAAGTGATTTCCCTTGTTGTTCAGGGATGGGGACTTTAATTTCCCTGTAAAAGGTTTTTGACCATGCTGATTGCAATGGTACACTTTTCATTTTGATCTGACACCATTTTTCAGGGCTTTGAGGCTTTTTTGAAATCCCCATTAATTTCTTTTGACAATAAACTTTTACTTTTAAGGCGAACCAAAATAATAGTTAACATTCCCGTCAGATGGCAATTTTTTTCACTAGGCAGTTTTTTTCAAATCATGTTTTTTAACTTTTAGTTACTATGGGCTGTGTTTGGCTCTTACTAGGTTGCAGCTACCGCTGCAACGATGATACCTTGCTGGAACACGCTTTAGGAAATGAGCCTAGAAAATGTGAAAATTTTTTTTACAGATATTAATACCAATATTCCCGATATGATGACTTCAAAGTTTCAAAGATACGATGACTGCCAGTGATGACTTCAAAGTTTCATTGAGGACTCTGAAATATCCCATTGTAGTCACTAGCCTCTCTGCTTCCTGTCCATGTCATGCTTGAACAACTCCAGAATTTGAGATTGAATGGTTTGATTACTTAAGGATTCCAAGGTGGGGCAACACAGTTGGAAAAGAAATGGTAGTGTTATCTGTTGTTGGTAGTTTGTTAGGTAATTTTCTGGGTTTCTCTAGGTTTTCTGGTCAGGCTGATGGTAAGAAGGCTTGAGCTAGGGTTGGCTTGCAAATATGTAAAAGCTGTGATGACACCACCCCTTTTCCTTTGGTAAACAAGGGTTTGAGTTTTCAATACTGCAAGCCTCTCATGGTTGTAGAGGGTTCTTAAGCTTAATGGAATTTTGGTGGTATGCCACTGTACACTCCTTTGAATTGAGGGGAGGCCAGTGTCATACCAAATTCCAGTGCTGGCTATACTATAGAGGTGTATAGCTTTTTTATAGCATGTTGGTTGCAGCTGGCAAATGTTCTTTTGATAGACTAATGCCAAGACATCTCTCTGCATTTGCAGCAGCTAAGAGAGTAAGCTGATGAAACTTCAGGTGGGATTACCCATTATCCTAGGCTAGCCAAACTTGGGCTACTTTCTAAAGAAGCAAAAAGGATACATTTTCTAATTAACTCACTAATGCAATAGCTAATAAACAGACATCTTTAAGATCAGAATTTCATCCTGAATCCAAAAAGGCCTACATAATATTCACCATGGTCGCAGTAGTAGCTGCAACCTAGTAAAGAGCGAACCACAGCCCATAGTAACCAAAAGTTAAGAAATACGTTTTGAAAAAAAAACTGCCTAGTGAAAAAAAAAAATTTTCATTTGACACTGACTCAGACCCTGAGGGCTGTTAGGGTGGTTGTCATCCTCAAAGATCTACTTATAATAGGTATCTACAGCGTTGAACACAATAGCTATATGAAAATTTTGATGTGATGCGTGTGGAGAGATGGTGTGCATGAGAGGGGGGTGAGAGACGTCTCACTCCCCATTGGTTGCTGAAAGGGGCAGTAGCTCAGTCAATTCCCTGCTGAAGAAGTTCCCTATATTGTTGAGCGAAAACCTAATCTATAAAAACCTTATATGCCCCCAGGGCAGAACTTACAACCTTTGCTTGGGGGGGGGGGGGTTTGTCATCCTTAAATACATAATTTCCAGAACTTTTAATTATGTTGAACAAAATGGCTATCTCTAAACTTTGAATGTTTTTGGGGAAATGGTGGGCGTAAGAGGGGGGTTATTTACTCTCCACCTACTTTCGGCTATTAAAATCTCCAATTTCAATTTCTAATCAAATTAGCCCCTTTAGACATTTCTATAGCAACTTTCAATATAAAGTTTATATGCCCCAAGGCATAACTTACAACCCTTGCACAGAGGGTTCTGAGGGGGGTTATTATCCTAAAAGACCTAATTTCAAGAACTTTCAACTACGTTGAACAAAATAAATATCGCAAAATTTTGATTGGATGTGTTTTGGAAAATGGTGGGCGTGAGAGGGTCACTCTCCAATCACTTTAAACTATTAAAAAAGGAACTAGCCCTTTCAATTTCCAATTGAATGAGCCCTTTTGAAGTTTCTACGCTTTCAATAAAAACCTTATACGCCCCCAGGGCATAACTTACAACCCTTGCCCTGAGGGCTGGGGGGGGTTGTCATCCTTAAAGACCTAATTTCCAAAACTTTCTTCTATGTTGAATAAAATGGTTATTTAAAATACTAATTGGATGTGTTTGGGAAAAGATGGGCGTGAGAGGGGGGCTAGTTACCCTCAAAAAACTTTTGACTATTAAAAAGGGCACTAGCCCTTTGAATTTTCGTTCGAATGAGCCCTTTTTCAAGTTTCTACGACAAAGATTTCAATAAAAACCTTATATGCCCCCAGGGCATAACTTATAACCCTTGTCCTGAAGACTGTGGGGGGAGTGTCCTGCTCAAAGGTATAATTTCCTGAATTTTGAACTACGTGGAAAAAAATGGCTATCTCGAAATATTTAGTGGATGTGTTTGGGGAAATGGGGGGCGTGGAAGGAGCGTTAGTTGCTTTCCAATCACTTTCGACTATTTAAAAGGGCACTAGCCATTTCAATTTCCAATTGCATAAGCCCTTTTTGAAGTTTTTACGACATTTCGTTATATAAAAACCTTAAATGCCCCCTGGGCATAATTTACAACCCTTGCCCTGAGGGCTGTGGGGGGGGGGGTTGTCATCCTCAAAGAACTAATTTTCAGAACTTAAAACTACGTTGAATAAAATGGCTATCTCAAAGTTTTGATTAGATGTGTTTGGGGAAAAGGTGGGTTAGTTGCCCTCCAATCACTTTCAACTATTAAAAAGGGCACTAGCCCTTTGAATTTTCAATTGAATGAGCCCTTTTTGAAGTTTCTACGACAACTTCTTTGATACGAAGTCCCCTGCTCTAAAGGAAAAAACTAATAAATAATACATTGTGCCAACATTGTTCTTATATGCCCCCAGGACATAACTTAAAACCCTTACCCTGAGGGTTTTGGGGGAGTGTCCTCCATTTTACTTAGTCTCCGTTTCTTGTCTCGTTCTTGAGTGTCCCCGTTCTTTATTGAGGCTGCTCGATCGCACTACCTAGTATTTGTACAACAAATGTCAATAAATACCTCATATGCCCCCAGGGTATAACTGACTACTCTTTCCCGGGAGGCTCTGATGGGATTACCTTCATAAAATACTTATTTTCCCGAACGTTTAGCTACCTTGAACAAAATGGATATCTCAAAATTTTGATTGGATGCGTTTTGGAAAATGGTGGGCGTGAGAGGGGCGTTAGTCGCTATTCAATTACTTTCAACTATTAAAAAAGGCACTAGCCCTTTCAATTTCCAATTGAATGAGCCCTTTTGAAGTTTCTATGACAACGATTTCAATAAAAGCTTTATATGCCCCCAGGGCATAACTTACAACCCTTGCTCTGAGGGCTGTGGGGGGGGGGGGGTTGTCATTCTTAAATACCTAATTTCCAAAACCTTCAACTACGTTGAATAAATTGCTCTCAAAAAATTTTGATCGAGGTGTTTGGGGAAAAGGTGGGCGTGAGAGGAGGGTTAGTTGCCCTCAAATCACATTCGACTATTAAAAAGGGTACTACCCCTTTGAATTTCAAATCAAATGAGCGCTTTTTCAAGTTTCTACGACAAAGATTTCAATAAAAACCTTATATGCCCCTAGGGCATAACTTATAACCCTTGCCCTGAAGACTGTGGGGGGAGTGTCATGCTCAAATGTATATTTTCCTGAACTTTGCACGTCGTGGGACAAATTAGCTATCTCAAAATTTTTATTGGATGTGTTTGGGGAAATGGTGGGTGTGGAAGGGAAGTTGCCTTCCAATCACTTTCGACAATTAAAAAGGGCACTAGCCATTTCAATTTCCAATCAAATGAGCCCCTTTTGAAGTTTCTATGACAGCGCGTTCTATAAAACCTTATATGCCCCCAGGGCATAACTTACAACCCTTGCCCCAAGGGTTGTGGGGGAGTGTCCTCCTCAAAAACAAAATTTCTATCTGGAAATCAACTACGTGGAAAAAATTGGCTCTGTCACAATTTTGATTGGATGTGTTCCGGTAAATGGTGGGGGTGGATGGGGTGTTAATTGCCTTCAAATCACTTTTGACTACTAAAATGGGCACAAGCCACTCCAATTTCCAATTGAATGAGCCCTTTTTGAAGTTTAAGTGCCCTGCTCTAAAGGAAAAAACTAATAAATAATACACTGTGCCAACATTGTTATTATATGCCTCCAGGGCATAACTTAAAACTCTTACCCTGAGGGTTGTGGGGGAGTGTCCTCCTCTTTACTTAGTCTCCATTTCTTGTCTCGTTCTCGAGTGTCCCCGTTCTTTACTTAGGCAGCGCGATCGCGCTGCCTATGATTTATACAACAAATTTCTATATAAACCTTATATGCCCCCAGGACATAACTTACAACCCTTGCACTGAGGGCTTTGAGGGGGTTATCTTCCTAAAAGACCTAATTTCCAGAACGTTCAACTACGTGGAACAAAATGGATATCTCAAAATTTTAATTGGATGTGTTTTAGAAAATGGTGGGTGAGAGAGGGGCGTTAGTCGCTATTCAATTACTTTCAACTCTTAAAAAAGGCACTAGCCCTTTCAATTTCCAATTGAATGAGCCCTTTTGAAGTTTCTATGACAACGATTTCAATAAAAGCTTTATATGCCCCCAGGGCATAACTTACACCCCTGGCTCTGAGGGCTGTGGGGGGGAGGGGTTGTCATCCTTAAAGACCTAATTTCCAAAACCTTCAACTACGTTGAATAAATTGCTCTCTAAAAATTTTGATCGGAGGTGTTTGGGGAAAAGGTGGGCGTGAGAGGGGGGTTAGTTGCCCTCAAATCACATTCGACTACTAGAAGGGGCACTACCCCTTTGAATTTCAAATAGAATTAGCCCTTCTTCAAGTTTCTACGACAAAGATTACAATAAAAACATTATATGCCCCTAGGGCATAACTTATAATCCTTCCCCTAAAGACTGTGGGGGGAGTGTCCTGCTCAAATGTATATTTTCCTGAACTTTGCACGTCGTGGGACAAATTAGCTATCTCAAAATTTTTATTGGATGTGTTTGGGGAAATGGTGGGTGTGGAAGGGAAGTTGCCTTCCAATCACTTTCGACTATTAAAAAGGGCACTAGCCATTTCAATTTCCAATCAAATGAGCCCCTTTTGAAGTTTCTATGACAGCGCGTTCTATAAAACCTTATATGCCCCCACGGCATAACTTACAACCCTTGCCACGAGGGTTTTGGGGGAGTTTCCTCCTCAAAAGCATATTTTCTATCTGAAAATCAAATACGCTGAACAAAATGGCTATCTCAAAATTTTGATTGGATGTGTTTCGGGAAATGGTGGGCGTGGAAGGGGTGTTAGTCGCCTTCCAATCACTTTCGACTATTAAAATGGGCACAAGCCACTCCAATTTCCAATTGAATGAGCCCTTTTTGAAGTTTAAGTGCCCTGCTCTAAAGGAAAAAACTAATAAATACTACACTGTGCCAACATTGTTATTATATGCCCCCAGGGCATAACTCAAAACCCTTACCCTGAGGGTTGTGGGGGAGTGTCCTCCTCTTTACTTAGTCTTCATTTCTTGTCTCGTTCTCGAGAATGCCTGTTCTTTACTTAGGCAGCGTGATCGTGCTGCCGATGATTTATACAACAACTTTTTATATAAAACTTATATGCCCCCAGGGCATAACTTACAACCCTTGCACTGAGGGCTCTGTGGGGGTTATCTTCCTAAAAGACCTAATTTCCAGAACGTTCAACTACGTGGAACAAAATGGATATCTCAAAATTTTGATTGGATGCGTTTTAGAAAATGGTGGGCGTGAGAGGGGCGTTAGTCGCTATTCAATTACTTTCAACTCTTAAAAAAGGCACTAGCCCTTTCAATTTCCAATTGAATGAGCCCTTTTGAAGTTTCTATGACAACGATTTCAATAAAAGCTTTATATGCCCCCAGGGCATAACTTACAACCCTTGCTCTGAGGGCTGTGGGGGGAGGGGTTGTCATCCTTAAAGACCTAATTTCCAAAACCTTCAACTACGTTGAATAAATTGCTCTCTAAAAATTTTGATCGGATGTGTTTGGGGAAAAGGTGGGCGTGAGAGGCGGGTTAGTTGCCCTCAAATCACTTTCGACTATTAAAAATTGTACTAGCCCTTTAAATTTCAAATAAAATGATCCCTTCTTCAAGCTTCTATGACAAAGATTATAATAAAAACTTTATATGTCCCCAGGACATAAATTATAACCCTATCCCTAAAGTCTCTGAGAGAAGTGTCATGCTCAAATGTATAATTTACTGAACTTTGCACGTCGTGGGACAAATTAGCTATCTCTTCGACTATTCACTTTCGACTATTAAAAAAATCACTTTCGACTATTAAAAAGGGCACTAGCCATTTCAATTTCCAATCAAATGAGCCCCTTTTGAAGTTTCTATGACAGCGCGTTCTATAAAACCTTATGTGCCCCCAGGGCATAACTTACAACCCTTGCCCCAAGGGTTTTGGGGGAGTGTCCTCCTCAAAAACATAATTTCTATCTGGAAATCAACTACGCTGAACAAAATGGCTATCTCAAAATTCTGATTGGATGTGTTTCGGGAAATGGTGGGCGTGGAAGGGGTGTTTATAGTCGCCTTCCAATCACTTTCGACTATTAAAATGGGCACAAGCCACTCCAATTTCCAATTGAATGAGCCCTTTTTGAAGTTTAAGTGCCCTGCTCTAAAGGAAAAAACTAATAAATACTACACTGTGCCAACATTGTTATTATATGCCTCCAGGGCATAACTTAAAACTCTTACCCTGAGGGTTGTTGGGGAGTGTCCTCCTCTTTACTTAGTCTCCGTTTCTTGTCTCGTTCTTGAGTTTCCCCGTTCTTTACTTAGGCAGCGCGATCGCGCTGCCTATGATTTATGCAACAACTTTCTATATAAACCTTATATGCCCCCAGGGCATATCTTACAACCCTTGTACTGAGGGCTCTGAGGTGGGTTATCAACCTAAAAGACCTAATTTCCAGAACGTTTAACTACTTGGAACAAAATGGATATCTCAAAATTTTAATCGCGTTCTAAAGAAACCTTATATGCCCCCAGGGCATAACTTAGAACCCTTGCCCCAAGGGGTGTGGGGGAGTGTCCTCCTCAAAAACATAATTTCTATCCGGAAATCAACAATGCTGAACAAAATGGCTATCTCAAAATTTTGGTTGGATGTGTTTGGGGAAATGGTGGGCGTGGGGTTGGGGGGCTAGTTGCCCTCCAATCACTTTCGACTATTAAAAAAGGCACTAGCCCTTTGAATTTCCAATCGAATGAGCCTTTTTTGAAGTTTCTGCAACAACGCCTTCTATATTTACCTTATATGCCCCCAGGGCATAACTTGCAACCCTTTCACTGAGGGATCTGAGGGGTTTATCATCCTAAAAGACCTAATTTTTAGAACGTTGAACCACGTTGAACAAAATGGATATCTCGAAAGTTTGATTGGATGTGTTTTGGAAAATGGTGGGCGTGATAGGGGCGTTAGTCGCTATCCAATCACTTTCAACTATTAAAAAAGGCACCATACCTTTCAATTTCCAGTTGAATGAGCCTTTTTGAAGTTTCTATGACAATGCTTTCAATAAAAACCGTATATGCCCCCAGGGCATAACTTACAACCCTTGCTCTGAGGGCTCTCAGGGGGTTATCGTCCGCAAAGATCTAAGTTCCAGAACTTTTGACTACGTTGAAAAAAATGGATATCTCAAAATTTTGATTGGATGTGTTTGGGAAAATGGTGGGCTTGAGAGGGGCGTTAGTCGCTCTCCAATCACTTTTAACTGTTAAAAAGGCACTAGCCCTTTTAATTTCCAATTGAATGAGCCCTTTTGAAGTTTCTACAACAACGCTTTCAATAAAAACTTTATTTGCTCCCATGGCATAGCTTACAACCCTTGTCCTGAGGGCTGTGGAGGGAGGGGTTGTGATCCTTAAAGACCTTATTGCCAAAACTTTCAACTACGTTGAATAAAATGGCTATCTACAAATTTTTATTGGATGTATTTGCGGAAAAGGTGGGCGTGAGAGGGGGGTTAGTTGGCCTCCAATCACTTTCGACTATTAAAAATCGTACCAACCCTTTGAATTTCAAATCAAATGAGCCCTTTTTCAAGTTTCTATGACAAAGATTTTTATAAAAACGTTATTTGCTACCAATACATAACTAATAGCCCATGCCTTAAAGACTGTGGGGGGAGTTGTTTTCCTAAAAGATATTTCCTAAGCTTTGTATGTCCTGGCACAATTTGCCTCTATCGAAACTTTTACTGGATGTGTTTGGGGAAATGATGGGCGTGGAAGAGGTGTTATCAGTCTTCCAATTACTGTCGGTTACTAAAAAGGGCACTAGCCATTTCAATTTCCAATTGAATGAGCCCTTTTTGAAGTTTCTACAACAAAGTGTGCTATAAAAACCTCATATGTCCCCAAAATAAAACTTAAAACCCTAGCTTCAATGGTTGTGGGGTTGGTTTCCCCACGGAAACTTTTTCTACTTGAAAGACATCTACGCTGAATAAGATTTCTATATAACATTGTGTAATTAACGTGTGGGGAAGAATAATGGGCGTGGTGGGGGGGGGGCTTGTGGCCCACAAATTACTTTCGACTGTTAAAAATGCACTAGCCACTTTAATTTCCAATCGAAAGAGTCCTTTTCGAAGTTTCTATGACAACTCCTTTGATACGAAGTGCCCGGGTATGGAGAAAGAAAAAAAAAGTAAATAGGCTAATACATTGTGCCCACATCGTTCTTTACTTATCATCGTTCATACTGCAATCATCACTTTACCATTACCAAGTGCATGAATGATGTCTCTGTATCCTGATCAGGTTATCAACTGTATTTCTCTCTCTTTAAAAACCTGTCAGAATATCCTGTTGCAGGTTAACTTCTGCTATTGCAAATCTCAGCCTATCTTTTACCAGTCTTTCATATATCTTTCCTCCAACTGGGGGCAGAGTTATAAAACGATGGTTTTCTACTGAGTTTGGTTAATTCGGTTTTGGAAATCATGATGGCTGTGCCTTTCTTCCAATTTGTAGGGAAATTGTTTTCCCGCCACAACTTGCTGGTAAGTTGTAGCAGGATAACCACCCTTTTATCAGTTAACCTTTTAAAGAAAACAGGGTATATGTTGTGTTGTCTCTGCCTCATTATGTCTCTGGTTGTTTCTTTAGGACAAATTCAAATTCTGCCTTTGAGAAGGGTTTATTGTAATTTGATTCTGATTGTTCTATAAAAAGGTTTTCTAGCTTTAGTGAAAGTTGTTGAGTGTGGGCAGTCTCCTTCAAATGGGTCTTTCTTACCTATTGTCCAGTGGAGGTGACTTACTCCTGCCTCAGCTTTTGTTTTGTTGTCAGTAAATCACTTGTCCTTGGTAGGTCGTTGGCCCCTGTGGATAGTGATATAATTCTCTCCTATTCATCTTTCTTATGAACTTATACACTTTTCCAAATGGATATCTGAAGCTGAGATTCAAATTGCTTCCAGGACTTTTCTTTAGCTTCTTTTATTGTTTTTCAAAATTCAGGCTGGGACAATATTTTCTCTCCGCAGTTTTCTATTGCCAGGATCTTATTGTATGCATTTGGAGCTTGGTTAAGTTTCTTCTTACTTAAGCTACACACTTCATTCCACCATACGGGTTCATTCCTAGTTTCGTTGCCCAGTGTCTTGAGGGGGATAGTCTTCTTAGCCACTTCCAGCAGCAGATCTTGTAATCACTAGATTTTCTTCTCTGTAATCATTACCTCTGTCAGTTGTTATTCAAGACCTATGCTTGCAAGTTCTTCCTGGAAGTATTCCCAGTTAACTTTCCTCAATTTAAAGGTAGGGCCAAGGTCCAAGTGGGGCCACTAGGCCAAACTCATCATTCTTATCCAAAGCACGTAGGATACCTGTACCACTTCATTTCTGAAATCCACATAAACACCAGACATCTGAATGGGCATTAAAGTAACCAGTAATTAAAAAAGGCTCTTTGTCTTTAATCATTTTTTTTTTCTTTATTGAAAACTTCCTATGTTTATGGTTCATTTCCATCAGCGTTATAAACATTAACAATAAATATTGTTTCCCTCTTACCCAACAATACTTGACAAACTACCGTCTCAATTTTAGAACTTACAATTTCCTCAATGTCAAGTTTCTGAAACATTAGTGACTGTAATGCATCAATATTCCTCCTCTTGAGTGTTCTGCTCTATCTTTTCTTATTACTTCATAATTTCCAAGTCTACATGAATACTAGGGTCAGAGTCATGTTTCTTGAAAGCACCCAACATCAATTTTTTCTTTTTCTCAAAAGCACTAATAAATCCTTTTTCTGATAGATGACAAACATCTATGGTAATTCTTGCAAAAGGTTTTGTTAAGATGACAGAAGAACAAGAATGACAATACAAAACACAAATTTTGATGAGGTTAATCATTCTATTGTCCAAGAATTGCTTGAACAAATTGTTCATAAAAATGCTATCCTAATGGTCAAATTAAGCTAATCTGGGCCAGAAACAAAGAATCTCAAAACTGCATGGCCTTAAGCTAAAAGAGGAGCATACAGCTCTTGCATGTATCTATTTTGCCTGTGGTAAAGTTGTTAATTTGGCTTTATTCAAGCATTCATACCAAGAGTTGATCAAAGCCTGCAAATTAGCCTTAAAATTTGCCTGATTCAGGGAAAGTTAACAAGGGTTTAAATTACTAGGATAATTCAAGGAAAACTCAATCCAGGACATTAAAGATAACCCAAAAACTTCCTAGCATTATGCTTCTCAAAAATTTTGCAGTAGACATTGCTAATTCTGAGCTGAAATTTAAAATTCTCAACCAACAATTGTAACACATTGATCAATACAATTTTATTGATGCATTGCTTGAAATGGAACCGATTTTAGTTACAGATACAATGGTTCTAAAGTAAGTAGCATCTGTTAAATCTAATAAGTCTTCTAGTACTGACTGCATTAATTCCTTTATCCTGCATGAATGTTGAGCAGTCTTGTCTTAGCCACTTTCCTTGCTATTCAATTTATCGTTGAGTCTTTCCAAACTACCACTGGACTGGAAAATTGACCATATCATTCCTGTGTTTAAGAAGGATAGAAAGGACCTTTTGGAAATTGATTGACCATGACACCAGTGGTTGTTGAGCCTTTTGAAATAATTGTCAATTCTCCAGTTATTCAGCATCTCAAAGCAAATAATGTCTTACACAGCTCACAACGTTATTTTGTTCAGGAAGAATTGTTTGACTACATCACTAGGTTACTTGATACTGAGGTGCCTGCTGACATAATTCTGCGTGACTTTTGTAGATTTTGACAAAGTCATTTACAAGAGACTTGCAATTAAGCTGTGTGCAGTCAAGCTGGAAGAGTGACTTGCAATTGTATCCTTGATTTGCTTTACCAGCAATCTCAGTGTGTTAGGCTATTTGATGGCTCTGGTAACCATCTTCTTTCTTCCTCTAAAGAAGTATTGAGCTTGTTCTTCAGGGAAGTGTACTAGGTTCTACACTATTTAGCATCTTTATTATTGATGCTCCCTCTACTATCAGCAATAAGCTAACACTCTATGCTGGCAGCTTGAAATTTCTCGGAACAGCCTTGTCATGGGAAGATCACACCCTTTTACAGAGCAGTCTTGAATAGCTTGGTCATTGGGCTGAGAATTTAATATTGCCTAGTTGCACTTATTTCATTTTGGCACAAAAAATCCTTGTTACGCTTATATCCTTTCTTGTCATCCAGTCTCTTCTGTAAATGATGAGCAAGGTCTTGGCGACATTATTGGTAGGCTAATGAATTGCAATTTGGCACCCTTGCTGAGAGGTCTCATGCTGATGCTAATTTAACTCCTGGGCTGATCAAGTACACCCTCTCCTACTTGTTCCCCCAAAGTCATTAGTCTTCTGTATAGAAAACTAATGACTATACAGAAGACTTCTGTAAGTCATAGTCATTGGTGTACCGTGAATAAAATGCGATGTATTTAAAATACCAAAACAAAGTTCCTTCTTTCTAAAGATAATTCCGACTTCCTATAATTAAGTTAAATCTAGTTTCAAAAAATGAAAAGTCCTTAATCAGCAAAGAAAAAAAACCGCAGTAAGCCTCAGACAAAGAACGGCGCTATACAAGCTTTGGATTTTGCTAAGAGAACGGACAATAAAAAAAGTGCTACGCACAATATTTCTAAGGAAGTTTAAATGATAAGAACCGTGTGAAAATTCGGATCAACAGAATTATTTAAAACATTTTATTGGATGAAGGGTTCACACCCTTGGGCCAATTGTGAGCCAGTTCTTACAGCGCAGGAAAAAAAAACTACGTTTGATAGTGGGGTAAAAGTGCTTTTTGAAATGATTCGTAAATTAGATTCAGGACCATTTAGATAGAATTATTTCGACGTGCAAGCTTGGCAATTCTTTCATTGTTGTATCTCAGTCACCGTTATTGTCATTTGAAGTGACTCACGGCTGTTCACCTAAATATGTAAGTCTCAATAAATCTATTGTTTTTTACTTGTGTTTATCTCATTTTATACGTCTGCATCTAGTCTAATAACAGGTAAATAGTTCGCATGTCTCCAAGATACGTTCCCAGGGAATCTGATCTCCAGATAGCTCGAGGAAAAGAGGTCATATTTATATGGTTACACATTTTATTTTCTCTCAATAATAGAGGGTGGCGCGGTTATAAATTTACTTCACTCCCCGTTGTTGTGGCGCAGGGCTCGATGGCACAATCTTTAGCGCTATAAGCGGTGCCATCGGAGAACTTATAAGGTGTAAGATCGCAGCTTTAAAGTACGATATTAGATTTGACGCGGTCGATATTTATGACCACAATTAAGCCCAGTCCTTTCTTATATAGCTAATAATCGCTATATAGCCACAAATTATTTTCATCGCTACAAATGGCGCGGTCGGAAATTGGAGGAATACTTGCAAACTAATTACGTTATAAACTTTGTAATTTGAATTTAATTATTGGAGAGATGCAGATACATAAGTAAAGGGTTTAGGCCTATAGCCACTAATCTACCACAGGGAACCCCATACGATATATCATAAAAGATATTGTTCTCTCTCAAAATCGGTTAAGTGAAAAAATAGATTTATTTCGAGTTGATTCAAACGCAAAAAAAAAAATATCTGACGACCTAAACCAGTTAATAATGGTGCAGAAGTCGATCGCGAAAAATATAGAAATAGTGAAGTCTATCCCGGAGTACAGTGGTCAATCAGATATTGACGAATACAATATCCAATTGGCCCAGTTTGTACAACTAACAAAAAGAGAGCTAGAAGCGTTAGTCAACATGCTCCTACTACGATTGAAAGGCCAGGCCTTAACCTTTCTAAAACAGACTGAACATACCAGAGGCAATAACGCCAACTTGCCAATAAATACGGTTGATAAATTGTTGAAAGCATTTATAGATAGATTTAGCGAAACCAGTTCCATACATAAATTGAAACACGGAACGGTGAGCATTAACTACTCACAAAATATAAGAGAATATCTTGATAATATACGCATTTCGGGAGAGGCAAAATACGGAAGAGGTTCTGGGCAACTGTATGAAAAAGTCATACTAAATACCTTTTTGCAAGGGTTACCCCCAATACTATATAGAGTGGTAATATCCAAAAATATTCAGACGTTGGATCTTGCAGTTGAAGAGGTAGAGCGATTGATCGAAGTCGACAGGATGGTCACAAATCACAGTAAAGCAAAAATAAATAGCCTAGGCGATTCAAATGCAAACATAAACTTCAAGGGCGATCAGGCGTCCCCCAATTTCTTTTCAAGGGATAACTCCCTAGTGCCACAAAGAAATAAAACGCAAGAACCCGCTAGGCAGAAAACAGTACGTTTTCAGCCTGTCAAACAATCCAATTATGAAAATAACCATACAATAATAAGATGCTATAATTGCAATCGACCTGGGCACATCGCAAGAGAGTGCCGTTAAGTCCCCAATCGCATACCAAGAATTGTTGTCGGTAGTACGCAAAATTACGGCAACCATTTGTTCGGAAGAACGAATTTTAGCGCCGGTGGTGCACTAGGCTACAGCCCACGACCATTTCGCCAATCAATAGCTTACAACGCGTACCAGCCAAATTTTTATAACCCTCACCCCAACAGAAAAATTACTTACCGATTTGAAAACCCAAATACTCACCAAAGCCAATGTAATGAAAGAAAGCTATATAGAAATCGCGAAAATTTGCCAACGGAACACGAAAAATTCTCAAACCGACGGCAATGGCAATCAGCGCCAGCAAGAGGCACCGACGCAGGACATCCACGTTACCATAATAACGCCGGCCAAATATAAGCTGATATACATCAATTACATATGTATAACGAAACTCACAGGTCTCAATAGTTATTAGAGGCACCGGACTATGAAATAAATCCCGAGAGACACGCTTCCAGTCCCTCAAAAATATGAATATAATCAAGAGGGTGCGCGGAATTTTTAATAGGTCCAAAACAATGGTAGTGCCGTCTTGTAGTGATAGTATTAACAAGTTACCTATATTTAAGGATTTTTGTGTAGAAAAAGTTTACTTTAAGGCTTTAGTTGACAGCGGAGCTACAGTTAATATTATAAACTCATGCATATTTAATATGTTGCCTCTGCATACTAGGCAACAAAGAAATTTTAGTAATCCCAATTTAACTAGTGTGACAGGGCATAAATTGGATGCAAGAGGTTCAATTTGCCTAAACGTAAAAAGGGACAATAGGATCTTCCCGACAAATTTTATAATATGCGATAACTTGCGAAAAAGGACGTGTTTAGTTCAAATCCAGGTTTTATCAGAGAATGATTTAAATAGATGGGAAAATTCTAAAAGAAACCTAGTTAACGGCATTAAAACTTCAAATAACAGGTATCCTCTAACTAAATCGCAATTTTAAAACAAATTTAATATGGATCATATTACGTACTAGTAACTTAAGAAAAATTTATGCTATTTATTTTGTATTTTCATATATGCATTTTCCGAATCTTATTATTATAGCGTATTTATACCGTTTTATTAAAACACAATTTTAAGGACTGATAATCCTGTTGCAAGACAGCCATATTCTCTGCCATATAAGCACAAAGAGTGGCTAAAAAATAAAATTCGTGAATTAGAAAAAAATGAAATTATACGCCAAAGCGTAAGTCTGTATAGTCCACCAGTGATATTGGTACCAAAAAAGAATGGTGACCTTATACTTGTAGTAGGTTATAGAGCCCTCAACAAAAAAGTAGTTAGCGATAAATTACCTCTACCAAAAATAGATGAAATTCTTTAATTAATTTCAAGCAAGAACAAAATTTTTACTTCTTTGGACCTCACCCAATGCTACCACCAAGTGAAAATAGCCGAAAAAGATGTCCATAAAACTGTATTTTCAGCATCTGAATGTGGTTCATATGAATACTTAAGGGTACCTTTTGGACTTAAAACAGGTTCAAGCGCGCTATGTAGACCCCTATTACCCCTGTTAAGAGGATTAAAGAATATCATTCATTTTGTTGATGATGTCATATGCGGGGGAGAAAACGCTGAACAACACTTAGCAACATTTGCTAAGGTGTTCGAGAAGTTCAGACAAGGCAATTTAAAATGCCGGCCTGAGAAAGTAAATTTATTTCAACCTAAAATTAAATTTTTAGGAGTAGTAGTAACACAAGGAGAGGTATCCCCTGACCCGGATAAAATAAAATGTGTTGAAAACCTCAAACCCCCTAGAACTATGAAAGAATTAAGAGGAATTTTAGGTCTTACGGGTTACTTCAGCAAATTCGTACGCAATTATGCTCAAATTTTGAAACCCCTCACGAACTTAACTGAAGGGAATTCCTAAAATTTTACCTGGTCCCAGGAAGCTCAAACTTCCCTAGATCGTGTCAAAAAGGTGCTCACTTCTGAACCAATATTATCACTTCCTGATTTCGAAAACGGAGAATTTGTGGTTACGACCGATGCTAGTTCGAAAGGTATTGGGGCTGTTCTTTCGCAAATAATTCCCATAGGAAACCATGATCCTTTCCAAGGACCTTCTAATCAAAAAAAATAGAAAAAGTTATATGCTCTTCGAGTAGAACTTTATCAAAAGGCGAAATTAGTTCTTCCGCCACAAACTTAGAATTATTATCTATAATCCACCACTTGGACAAATTTAGACCCTATTTAATTGGTAGAAAATTTATACTACGATCAGACCATAAAAGCTTGCAGTACCTGCGCACATTTAAAAACCCCACGGGAATTCTAGCTAGATGGATTATGAAAATCCAAGACCTAGATTACGAATTTGAACATTTAAAAGGTAAACAAAACGCAGCTTGTGACTTTTTGAGTAGATTCCCAGAAAATATTCCGTCGGAAGCTAAGGAAAATGAAGTTAACGCTATCAATGCTAAGAGCAAACATAAATGCAAGAAAAACAAAGTCAAAGACACAGTAAAGGAAAATAAGGTTAACTATTGACCCTTGTCGTTAGAAAATGTAATAAGAAAGCAAAAAAAGGACGACATGTGTGCTGCGCTTATTAAATATTTTGTAAATGACAGTGCTCTACCGGATAAATTCAAAACACTTAGAAAAGAGATAGATAATTTTTACTATGATCTTGGTGAAGAAATACTGTGTAGAATCGTGACTGCTGAGACAAAAAGAAATCAAACTTCAATAATACCTGTATTACCACAAAACTTAATAGCACCTGCATTTGAATGTTTTCATTCAGATATAGGTGGACATTTAGGAGTAATGAAAACTTTTCATAAATTAAAACAATATTTTTACATGCCGTCGGCAATGACAAAACTTAAAGAATTTGTAAGTACATGCGAAGCGAGTAACTTAAGAAAAATCTCCCCAGCTTATCCTAATCCTCCAATGGGAAGGGTCCCGGTAGCAAAGTACCCCTTCGATATTATCTCATTTGACTTATACGGGACGAGCGAAGCCTTGCCTGTTTCCAGCAGAGGCCATACTTGTATTCTTTCAGTTATAGACCATTTTTCCGGATTTACTTTCGCAAAAGCATTAAAAAATCAAGTTGCTTATGCCACAAGTAAGGCGTTAGCGAAATTATTTTTACAATTTGGCGTTCCAAATAAAATTTTGAGTGACAACGGAAGCAATTTTGTTTCAAAAGTAACAAAAGATTTAATGAGTTTTCTTAATACAGGGAAAATGGTGACAGCTCCGTACCACCAACAACCTAATGGTAAAATAGAAAATAGGCATAACATATTTTCGAACGTATTAAGTATTTATACAAAAGACAATAGGAACGACTGGGATCAATTCTTACCATATTTAACTAACGTAGTCAATACTGCTTATTCAGAAACAAATAAGGATAGTACATTTAATTTACTTTTTGGTCGTTATTTTAGAGTTCTCTAAGATAAAATCATCTATTATCGATAGCATTACAATAGCTTAGAAGACTTCACACACGAATTTATCAATGAAACAAGGAAAACGCACAAGATAGTGAAGGAAAAGCTAATAAAATGTAAAAGAAGCCAAGAGCTAGGAAATCAACCCAAAGTCAAGGGGAGTATAGATTTCAAAGTAGGAGATTGCGTGTACCTAAAGAACGAGGCAAAAACGGAAGGAAAAAAACTTTCCAACAAATATTCTGGACCGTACAGAGTAGTCAAAAAGTACTTTACTTTTACTATACTTTTAAAATGGAGAACCCCCGATAGCGGAAGAACTTACAAGGCGCATGTTAGCCGAATAAAAAGAGCCAAATTTCCAGGGAGATGGGTATCACATCCCCCCTCTACTGATTTGTCATATGCCGAAAATGAGCCCCCTAAATCAAGATTGGCAGAGCTAAAACCCTTAAATTTTAAACAAGATTATTTTGAAGATGACTGTGATGAGGAAAACTGAAGAATTTTTAGCAATGAAAAATCTAGTTGTTCCTAAGAAAAAATCCCTGATACCAGGATTTTTCCCTTAAATAAAAACGCCAAAAAGATCCAAAAAGTTATTCATCGGCAAGCGCAGGAGAACTAGATTACACAATATCTCCAAAAACCCAATTTTTCCCCGATAGAATTTCGACCCCTTGTCCCCCCAAAAGATTTCCTGACGATATGGTTTCCCTTGCAACACCAATAGAAAGGCCCCTGTCCTTACAGGAGGAATCAAACAGAGCTGTAGAAACCCCGGTATTACGGTAAAGAAAACTCCTCCCAAAGATTTAACTAAAACAAACCTGCGAGAGGCTATGGATTTAATATATTTCCCCATAAAAATGAGTCAAAGTACATTGCCCGAGAATAAAACTCCCAAGGATGACCAGCAAGGACAATATCATGATATAACTGTGTCCAAGGTCAAGCCTAAACAGTGGACGTCATGGAGAGAAACCCTAGTGCAAAAAATGCCCCTTCCCCCTGAAGATATGGCATTCAAAAAGTGGAGGAACCCCGCAAAGACTTTGGACTCCTCTCAAAGCTCTCAAGAATCTTTCAAATCTCCCGAGTTGAAAACTCAAGGCGAGGACTTAGAGAATAAACCTTCTACTTCAAAAGGAGTGGAAATTTACGAAGGAAAGGCAGGTGATGCCTCAAAAAGGGCCACCTCTAAATGTTCTAATCCGGATTCGTCGGAAACTAGTTCCGAAGAGTCTGACGACGAATCAGAACAAATAGTAGTTAAAGAAATAGGAAAATCAAGACCGACTTCAGCAGCCGCACACGCGAAACAAAAGAAATTAAAAGGGCAAGAATTTTTGAAAAAACAATTCAAAAAGTTTAATCTTATTTCGCAGGCAGAACCGAAAGAGAAAAACCGCAAGAAACCGAGGAGAAAATCATGACACAATCGGATAGAACGGTTAAATAACCTGACTGATTTAAATGCCTGTGATTAACGTAAAGACAAATTTCAAATCTCTCATAAAAATCAACTCATGATCCACCACAATACATCAAACAACTCGCACGTAAAGTTAACTAAATAAATATTAATGAAAAAAAAAAATAATAAAAAGAAAGATGTCAAAACATTGGTGATCAGAGAGGAAGGCCTAAAGTAGGAAGCTCGTGGTCGACTGAGAACGACAAGTGGTGTTGGACCACGTTTTGTGGGAAGCCTGGGGAGGAACTCCATGCAGCTTTTAACTTGTTGTGTGCGTGCTTGCCCTTATATTTTCCATGAACAGCCGACTTAAGCCCTAACCAAGGCATTTATTAACCACAAACTAATCTTGCCAGTGCAGAAGCGCCGAATTAAATAAATTACATTAAGCTATTGGAGATTTTAGTTATTTTAAGCCTCCATATAAAATAGAATGCCAGCGTCATTACTGGCAGCACGTTTGCTGATTCATGTGTTTCTTAATCTAGAAATATAATATAAAATTAAATTGTATATCGATTATCAGCTACGCTTTAAAATCTCAACCAGGTCAACCAGTCATAGAGGTATATCACGACCAGAATAAAGCTCGGAAGTCCTAACTTTACTTTCCTAACATATCTAATCCTAAAATATTTATTCTGTTTTACGCCTACAAATCAGTTCTCTTTGGCCAATGCCACAAAATGATTATATAATAAGAAATAAACTAAGTTAAAAAAATCAAAGTGCATTTGAAAAAAAAATAATAACAAAGCAGTAAAAAAACGAATCTTGCGAAAAATGGCCAAAATTAACGATCAATTAATTATAGAAACAAAAAATGAGATGAGGCTTAAGAACATCATCACAGTCCTCGCTGTTCACGCAGTGGCCCAAGATATTGTAAAATATGGAGTAATATTCAAGCATAAAAATTCATTGCTAGCTAGCCATGACGCATGGAAGATCTTTATGAAATTGGACCCAACATCCTTCGAGACCTTGTTTCAACAAGTAACAAGACTAGAAAGAAACACGAATGAACTCAAAGAATCGACCAATTTCTGGTGGAACATACTATTGGCCGTAGGTTTCGTATTCGCGACTTCCCTGACCATAAGAACCCTATTGACTTTTAATTACGGAAAAATCCTGAGACTAAGAAGGCGAAAACCAAGAGAAGAACACGGGGAAACAGCTGAAATGCAGAGGTTAAACCCGAAACCCCCCGAGAACGTCTAAGCCAAGAAAAAGGGAAGACATTAGAAAACGAGTGGGTATAGAGGTCTCCACTTGTTCTTGCTATGTCTTGTTCCCTCATTGTAAGGTTGTTTACGTAAAACCGTGTGGTTATGACGCTGCAACATGCGTTTCTTAAACAGCACGGACGTGCGTGAACAATGCAGGCATGAAATATGTAGTAAAATTATACCTCAAATTTAATCATGTAGAATAAACTCTGTTTAAATGGTTATTTTAAATCTAATGTAAAATTAACTAAGTGTTGAAAGAAGTTAAAATAAAGTGTATGTAGTAGTGTATATTAGAAAGCATAATAACAGACAACACTTAAAGTTAAAGAATTAATCTTTTATATCGTCGTTAGGCTGTAACAACTTAGAAGAAACTTCTATGTACTGAATTTCCCAATGGGAACTTTACATATATATTTCAACCAACATGATAAAAATTTCGTTTTGTGTACTAATATTAGTGTATTTATTTAACTCTGTCTAATAGCGTAAAAATCCCAATCGATGCGTGACTTATTTGTACTATGAGTATTTACTTTAAAGAACGTATGATTCTGCCTCGTTATTTTTATTACAGGAATTGGATTGACGCATTGGATATAAAGCATTACAATTAACTTTCTAGTGCAGATACAGCCTAGTAGTATCTATTTTCATCATACCTCAACCAACGTAGAGTACTCACCTTACACTCCAGTTAATTTTCATCCCAGCTTCGTCTAGGAAAACAACAGTTACCTTTGATCATTGTTTCTTCGACCACAAACCATATTACGTATCAGGTAACATTATATTTGAATCTCAGTATCCAGTGCTTTATCGAACTATATAATCACATAAATTCTGAGAACCCCATCGACCAGTACAAGATATAAGTACATAAATATCGCCTTTGATAATCATTATGGACCCATATAGCATATGACCGTATAGTCATGATATTTGATGACCCCAAAAACTATTTATGTGTCACAGAATTACGCGTCGAATCTCTTTCGACCATCTCTCGAAATCCACCCTATCCCCTCTGTGTGGAAAGTTCATATCTCTGTTATCCCATAAATGTTACGAGATAATTTCTAAAAAACGGACCTGAAAACCAAAATTAACCCCAGTGACCAATCCCTCAGTGAAAATATTCCCCTCCCACAAGTTAAATAACATATTGAAGGAGTCACTATAGTTTGATGTTGACCTGTTCCAAACCCAAACTTCCAAACCAAAATTCCCCCATGATTAACCTAGGAATCATCGCAAAGGTTAATAGACGCAAGCCATGAGCTAACAATTTTATAAGAGACACAAATGAACAATTTTATGCGAGAATAAATTCTCTATGTTCCTCAAAATATCCCAAAAATGATATGCTGAGAATAAAATAAACGCACACCCAGTGTTTGACCACTTAATGATGAGGGACCCTATGAACTATCAATAAGCAGGTGAAAATGAACCCCTATAGCATATCCCACACCTGCAGTTTGAAGTATCATTTTCCAGTTGACAATTAGAGAAAGCTCATCGTGTGAACACAATCGTGCTTGAACTATTCCATGAAGAAACCATAACGTAAGTGCTTTAAAAAATTTTGCCAAGACGGAAAGAGTGAAGGACAATAATCTACAACAGAAGGATTGAGTACACTAAAGACTCGAATGGTGATGAAATAGATGTGAATTTACATATGTTACCTCTTAATAACTTTGATAACTAAAAAATCCCAATATCCTATCATTAACGTTGCGTAGCAAACATCCCCAGTGAAAGTGTTTTAATGTTACCAGTGAACATGGTAAACCCAATATTGTGTGTTTTTAATCATTCTTGTTTGTAATGTTAGATGTCCAGTTAGAGTTATGTGTAGCGGTGTCGAGCTATGTAGAATAGGTAGAAAGTAGTGTGCCACATAGACAGCAAAATAAAAAAAAACCTTGTACAAAGTGAATTAAAAAAATATGTGAAGTTAGAATAGCCCCAACCTTGTTGGAAATGTAAATGCAATCAATGTTGGATTTAGAAGAAAAAAATCTTTAGTATAGTAGCTAGCCTAGGACCATAGATAATCTTAGTCCGGTAGATGAATTTTAGATAGGGACGTAGAATAAAATAAGAAAAGTAATAGAGAAAATTTTTAACACTCTTGATTAAGCCATAACATAAATATAAAATAATTATGTAGAAGAAATACTTAATAAATCGCGAACATTTTAAAAACCCAAAGGCAAGCAAGTACTCATGACGGGACGTCATTAATTGATGGGAAGGGTAATATGTACCGTGAATAAAATGCGATGTATTTAAAATACCAAAATAAAGTTCCTTCTTTCTAAAGATAATTCCGACTTCCTATAATTAAGTTAAATCTAGTTTCAAAAAATGAAAAGTCATCAATCATCAAAGAAAAAAAACCGCTGTTAGCCTCAGACAAAGAACGGCGCTATCCAAGCTTTGGATTTCGCTAAGAGAATGGGCAATAAAAAAGGTGCTACGCACAATATTTCTAAGGAAGTTTAAATGATAAGAACCGTGTGAACGTTTGAATCATCAGAAATATTTAAAACAATTTATTGGACGAAGGGTTCGCATCCTTGGGCCACTTGAGCCAATTGTGAGCCAGTTATTTGAGCGCAGGAAAAAAAAACTACGTTTGATAATGGGGTAAACGTACTTTTTGAAAGGATTTTTAAATCAGTTTGAGGACCATTTGGACAGAATTTTTTCGACGTGCAAGTTTGGCAATTCTTTCATTGTTGTATTTCAGCCACAGTTATTGTCATTTTAAGTGACCCACTGCTGTTCCCCCAAATAAGTAAGTCCCAATAAATCTATTGCTTTTTACCTGTGTTTATCTCATTTTATCCGTCTGCATCTAGTCTAATAACAGGTAATTAGTTCGCATGTCTCCAAGATACGTTCCCAGGGAATCTGATCTCCAGATAGCTCGAGGAAAAGAGGTCATATTTATATGGTTACACATTTTATTTTCTCTCAATAATAGAGGGTGGCGCGGTTATAAATTTACTTCAATCCCCATTGTTGTGGCGCAGGCCTTGATGGCACAATCTTTAGCGCTATAAGTGGCGCCATTGGAGAACTTATAAGGTGTAAGATCGCAGTTTTAAAGCACGATATTTGATTTGACGCGGTCGACATTTATTACCACAATTAAGCCCAGTCCTTTCTTTTATAGCTAATAATCGCTATATAGCCACAAATAACTTCCATCGCTACATTGGCTAATAGAAGCCAGTATTTAAAAAAAAATCACCATTAAAGCTATGGAAGACGTGCTACTTAAGTTGTATCTGACATGCAGGAATTTTCTCACCCTACAAGACTAGCTAAGCTGAAACTCCCAACCCTTGGGTATAGGAGAAGAAGAGGTGATGCCATTCTAACCTACAAACTAATGAAGACCTTCACTTTCATTATTATATCCTGTTGTTGGTCCTGATTCAAGCATCAGGGGCGATTGATTGAAGCATGTAAAGCAGTCTACCATAACCAGGGCTCACATACATTTCTTTTCCTCAAGGATTGTGGCTGATTTCCTTAGATTAATTGAAAAAAACTTTTCCACAAAATAAGTTTTTCAAAGAAAAGTAAAGAACTCCAATAAACCAAAAATGAGCAAAAATAAATCAATAATCTACCAAGCGGGAAACTACCACAAATCAGCATAGATAAATAAATGAAACTCAAAACGAACAGAAATTACAATAAATAACCGAGTCAAACTCAAAACAAGTTGAAATTAGCATGAGTAGGGCTTAAAATCCCTATGCCTTCCCAAGGCCAGATCATAATTTGCACTTTACTGAAAAAATATAAATGTTTTTACTTTTATAACGTTAATAAATCAAATAATATTAACATTTTGATTTCGAAATATCAGTATATGTATATTAAACTGACAATACACATTCGTTTGTATTTTTTTTCAGTAAAGTGAAAATTATGTTCTGGCCTTGGGAAGGCATAGGGATTAGGCATACACCCTTTTAAAAATCTGGACATAAATAGTAGTGTTGCATTTATTTTCATATCTCCTATAGTTGACCTAAAATAGAAAATTTGATACCATTCGCAAAAAAAATCTGTTTACTTTCTTTGATAGCTTGGATACACTTACACTATTTTGATTTGGTTAAATTTTAAAAGCAGAAGTAGCCCCGAAAGTTTGAACATAATACCCTCAGTCGTTCTTGGAATAGTGCTGAGATGCCTTATTGGGAATTAGCATTAACACAGTGCATTTTGATTTAATCTTAAGGCAACATTTAGTTTTTAAACATAATGGGCAAATGGGAGGGTGGGCGTGGGAGGGGGACTAGTTGCCCTCCAATCACTTTCGACAATTAAAAAGGGCATTAGCCCTTTCTATTTTCAATCGAATGAGCCCTTGAAGAAGTTCTTAAGACAAATCGAAGTTACAAACGAAGTGACCCGGCCTAAAAAAAAAAAAAAAAAAAAAAATATTTGCATATTGTACCCACATCGATCTCTACTGTAAAATGTCAAGCCTTCCAATCACTTTCGACTATTAAAAAAGGGCACTAGCCCTTTCAATTTCCAATCGAATGAGCCCTCTTTGAGTTTCTATGACAACGCTTTCTATAAACACCTTAAATGCCCCAAGAGCATAAATTACAACCATTGCCCTGAGGGCTGTGAGGAGGTTGTCATCCTCAAAGGCCTAATTTCCAGAGCTTTCAACTACGTTAAACAAAATGGCTATCTCAAAATTTTGATTGGATGTGTTTGTGAAAATGGTAGGCTTGAGAGAGGCGTTAGTTGGTCTCCAATTACCTTCAAGTATTAAAAATGCTACTAATTCTGTCAACTTCTAATCAATGAGCCCTTTTGAAGTTTCTACGACAACGCTTTCAAAAAAAACCTTACATACCCCCAGGGCATGACTTCCAACCCTTGCCCAGGGGGGGGGGGCGTTATCATCCTCAAAGACCTAATTTCCAGAATTTTCAACTACGTTGAAGGAAATTGCTATTTCAAAATTTTGATTGGATATGTTTGGGGAAATGGTGGGCGTGAGAGGGGGGTTAGTTGCTCTCCAATCACTTCCGATAATTTAAAAGGGCACTAGCCCTTTCAATTTCCAATCGAACGAGCCCTTTTTGGAGTTTCTACTACAACGCTTTCAATATAAACCTTATATGCCCCAGGGCATAACTTACAATCCTTGACCTGAGGGCTGTGAGGGGGTTGTCATCCTCAAAGACATAATTTTCGAAACTTCCAACTACGTTGAACAAAATGGCTATCTCAAAATTTTGATTGGATGTGTTTGGGAAATGGTGGGCGTAAGAGGGGGGTTACTTGCCATCCAATCAGTTTCAACTATTAAAAAGGGCACTAGTTGTTTCAATTTCCATTCGAATGATTCCTATTTGAAGTTTCTACGACAACACTTTCTATAAAAAAAAAACCGTATATGCCCCCAGGGCATAGATTACAAACCTCATCCTGAGGGCTGTGGCGGGATTTTCATCCTCAAAGACCTAATTTCTAGACTTTTTAACTGCGTCAAAAAAAATGGCTATCTAAAAATTTTGATTGGAGGTGTTTGGGAAATGGTGGGTGTGAGAGGGGGGTTAGTTATCCTCCAATCACTTTCGACTATTAAAAAGGGCGCAAGCCCTTCTAATTTCCAATCGAATGAGGCCTTTTTGAAGTTTATACAACATTACTATCTATAAAAACCTTATATAATTTCCGGACCTCTCAACTACTTTGAACAAAATTGCTATCTCAAAATTTTTATTGGATGTGCTTGGATAAATGGTGGGCGTGGAAGGTGTGTTAGTTGCCTTCCAATCACTTTCGACTATTAAAAAGGGCACTAGCCATTTCAATTTTCAATTAAATGAGCTCTTTTTGAAGTTTCCACGGCAACGCTTTCTATAAAAAAAAACCTTACATGCCTCCAGGGCATAACTTGTTAACTCATGGTACGGGGGTGCCTGGAAGCTTATATATTTAAAATCAGCATAACAATACAATTCTTTTGATGCATCTGTTGGTATCAAAATTCCGATTTTTAGAGTTTCGATTACTATTGAGCCGGGTCGCTCCATGCTTACACTTCGCTACCACGAACTGTTTGATTAAAATGCCCATCTCAAAATTGTTAACCCATGGTACGGGGATGCCTGGAGGCAAACAAAAGAAAAACTTCCTTTTAAGTTTGCCCCTTCCCAAGTTTTAAGGCGTCCTATACAAAATGACAGGAAAACAATAGACTTTGTTCATCACTCACTTGCAAGGTCTTAGTAGATTGCTGACGTAAAAACGAGGCTATTATATGTTGAAATTAAAAAGAGCTAAGAAGTCAAATTTGTAGCTCTATATAAGGTTGTAGCCCAGCGATAAGTTCTGAGCAGCTTAGACATCCTACTTAAAATACAAAGTATTGTTAATGCGAGAAAATAACAACTTCTAGATAATAAAGGTTTCTTTCATAGTCGAACCCATCTTCAATCCTGAAAAGGTGGCTGCGATCTTTATAAATATATGGAAATTGTATACTTACTTAACAATGAAGTTTAGACTTTCCTGTCTCCTAAAAAGGTAAACTAACAGAAGATGAGGAGTATAAATACAACTACTTTTTGATGATACTTTGAAAGTGAAATGACTTCCCCTTTTGTTCGAGTTTCCTTAGTAAATGAATTTCACCCTCCAAAACCGAATGCTGCTTATGTCTCCGGAAGTCAATACTCTGCACATAACTTTGCCTGTGAATTTAGATCCTGTTTTGTTTAATCTAAGCAATTCACACTGTAATTTCGATGATTCATCTTCCAAGCATTGTGATCTTTTCCTTATCGCTCAGAAATTATAACGAAGAGCAGAAAAGAAAAATAATTTAAGTCCAAACTTTTATCCTTTGTTGTTTTAGCTAATCAGTTAAAAGTGTATTTCCGATGATCTATCGTTCAGGCATTGTGTACGTTTATCTTTTCTTGGAGGTTTTCCTTATCGCTCAAAGTTTATCAGTTCTTGTAAAATATTTTTTTTTTCAGTCGTTGTTTTCATTTGGTGTTCTTTGACTCAAGTTCAGCTTACCGAAACGATGGACAAATCAAAAGCTGTGGCCCAAGGAATTTCGCAATTTACTATCAACCTTTATAATGTAAGTACTTTTAATATATTTATATTGAATTTATGGGGCCTCTGGGCCAGGTGCTCCTAAAATTCTCGTGATTTGCTGAGGCCTATATGCCTTTTACCTGCTGCTCTGACAAAGCATGCAACCCCCTGCCTGAAATATTCCCTGTGCCTGCTTCTTGGGAACATATCAATGCCTTTTCTTCGGAGGCCTGTGAGGAAATGCTCCCTTTCAAATGATATACGCAATATGGCGCGTGCCGCGGCTTGGCATGCGTAGTAGAACCTGGTGCAGTGTTCCAAGAATTGGAGTGGCGAATAGACCATAGAGTAGTATAGCAAAAGGTGGTGCCAGTGTGGCAAAAAAGAGGGTAAATCCTTAATTAAACTTGATTTTTAGCTCTGGAAACTTGAACGGCATGAAGGCTCCTGATGATTGGTTTTTATGAGATGCACCATTCACAGTGCTGCCTGGACAAGGAGCCATATGCCTTCAGGATTTTAGTGTTTTTTTTTTCACCTGGTCACTTCCTATGAAAGGGATGGTCGAAGAACCTTCGGAGTTGGCTTATTTAATTGAAAATAGAAATTTATGGTTCTCTTTCTATGACTAGAATGGAAGCTAAGCCCTTCCTTTGCCTTTTTTTACACATAGGTTTTAAAATTGATTAATTAAAAAACCTTCCTTAAAGAAGTTTTTCAAAGGAAACTCAAGAGCTACATAAAACTAAAGACGAGCAGAATTAGTTTTCAAAATCAAAATGGACAAAACTCTCTATCAGTGAATAAATGATACCCAACACGAACAGAAACTACAATGAATAATCAAATGCCGCCGAAATTGAGCCAATATTACCATAATAAGAAATAGGACTGATGCTCTGCAGGTCTTGTGACTTGTAGTCATGGATACTCATACTGTCTTGTAATTTATTTGAACATCCCCTTCAGTGTACCCTAAAAAATTCACCCTAGTACCCTTGGATACGTACTTTGGTTGATGTGTAATTGATTTGGTGATAAATTTGTCCAGCTACTTTGAAGGTGAACATATTACGACTATTGGTTCTTTAATCATCGCGTACGTTGAACGAAGCTAAAGCACATCACGATTTCAAGTTTCGGATTTTTGTCTGGAACTCTTTATCGAGCAAGTGACGTCCTACAAAGGAGAGAAAATGGAGGACTTCACAGTGAATACATACAACCCTGAAGGATTCCAAAGACTTTTAGTTACCAATTACATAGTTTATTGCATTTTTTCACTTTTTATTCTCATGTTGTGTTGTTTTTGTCTTTTTATTTAGATGATTTAACTATATTTTTTCTCTTTTTTTCCTTTTTCTTTCCTTTTTTCCTCTTTGAGAAAGGCTCTCGGATGTGGAGCTGAAATATTCGGATTTTTTTTTAAATTAATGTTTTGTTGTTGTTTTTAGTTCGTTGTCACTACTTTATTTAAATTAAACCCGTTTTTCTCTCTTAAATTCTCGTAAATGACAAAGCAGTGTCGTCTAAGAAATTATCTAACCATACTCGATGTTGGGGATGAAAAGTACGTAGAATTTGACTGATCAAAAGAGCCAGACTTCGTAATAACTGTAAAAAAAAAAAAAAAATAGAAACGATAAGTATTATATTAAAGAACAAACTATAGTCAATAGTAACTGAAATATTAAAATAAGTCATCAATGCATGATGATGCAACACACACTTATCTTTCGACAAGATAACGTAACAAAAATATCCTTTGAAAAGTTGCTTCCCCGGGATATGTTGCCATATTTGACTGAAATCACTGCCAGATTGTCTGTGATTCGTTTTTTACTATTACAACTAAGAAAAAGCCATATGCTTTTTTCTGTGTATAATTATTTTCGAAAAAATCTGTCTCGTCAAGCACCTCAAGAGGAAAATTGTCAAGGTTAAGGTCAATAATATATTCATAAGAGTATTATAGTAAAAAACGTACTATAGCCCATAATAACCAAACTATTAAAATGAAATGCAAATTCTGACAAAATTCGGTATAAGAAGGAGGCTCGTTAAGCCAAAGTTTGAGCAGTACTTTTTGAAATAATTTTAGAGTGCAATAAATATAGTTAACGGGAAATTAGAAGTGTTTTGTTGCCATTAAAAACATTTGAACTGAAAAATTTTGTTAATTCATGCAAATACACATAAAAATCGGTTTAATTGTCGAGGCACTAGCTAAACTTAGGTACTGAAAATTCATTGCTTTATAAATAAATGTTAAGTGTATATGTGCCACCCAAGCTGCTAAATTGGCACATACCATGGCAGCACAAGGGGCGGATCCAGGATTTTTTTAGGGGGGGAGGGTGCAAAATAGGTTGATCCAATAAACTTGCGTTAGGAAAAAGTTTAGCTAACGCAAACTTGCCTTAATTAAGTGAATTACAATACTTTAGACTACGTTAGGGGGGGGGGGCACTGGGTAGCATCAACCCAAAAAGACTTTCGACATTTCTTTTCAATGGAGATGGATACCCAACTCGCAAGACCAGACAGGCTTGATTAATTCTTTCTCTCCCCTTTCTAATATTTTGTACCCTCTTCTGCCTTTTCCGTTTTTAATATTTCAAGGAGCTTAAAACAAAAAGGGTTGATTTTTGTGATTGCAAATAGAAGACTTCTCCAATACCCGACCAGCATTACAAACATAGTCAGGAGGGAAAAAGCTTTTCTTGCAAACTGTTTTCCACTTTGAATTTAATGAAAATTACATTAACTGGGCACGTTTATATGGCTTATGAAACATTCCAAAATTATTCTCTTGAACGAGAAACTACTGATTTGAATAATTTTGAATTAATTTTGCATATTTAATTCTCGTGGAATTTTTTTGAGGTAAAATCTGATTGGATCCTATTTCAAAGTGAAATTTTACCTACATCCTTGGTAGGCTATGTCAAGAATCCAGGCACTTGCGCAGGAATTTGTTTGGGGGGGGGCAAATTCTTCAAATCCTTAATTATGTGAGAAGTATCAGAAAACTATAGGAAAATAAAAAATTGTGAGATTTCTGGGGGGGGAGGGAGGCAGGCCTGTAGGCTCTCTCCTCTACGTGCGTGCCAGCAAGAATCAATCGTAATCCTTTTCTTCAAGCAGTAAAGCAGTTTTTGTTTTTAACAAAGCGTTAGTTGTTTTTTTTATTTCGTTTCACCGAAATTGTTTCTGCTGAGCTTTTATATATATATATATATATATATATATATATATATATATATATATATATATATATATATATATATATATATATATATATATATATATATATATATATATATATATATATATTAATCACGCTAGCGGTAAGATACGATTTTATGTGACACTGTTGGACTTAGTTCTAGGTAATTCGCTCATTAGCAATTTACATATAAATTGAAATTTCCATAAATATCAATAGGATGTTAACATCTCCCTCTTCGGTCTTTTTTTTCATTTTCTGGCTTCTAAGGGAGAAAGGGCAATGCTATGGAAGGTATAAGACTTCATTAAAAATTATTTTATTCTATGCACGAGAAATCTTAGCATAGTCAGTATTTTTCAATTAGCCAAATTAACTTTCGAGGAGTAAAATATTTATATGGAAAATGGCAATCTAAAACATGTTATTTAATATTAATTGTAAAACTGAGACGCATAGCGCGTTTGACAACCCAATAGACTCGATCAGATAGTCTGATTTGTTTCTTCATATTTAAATGCTTTCTGGTTTTTTTTTCCATTCGATGATAGTTCATTGGTGCAATAAGCCCAGGGTTGCCACACCACGGTTAGTTACTAAAGTGCTACAATTGCTCAAGTTTGCGTGCTACACAGTGATTTTGGTGCTATATTCAATAAATTGACTGTAATAGTGCTAAAATAGCACCTTTGTGCTATTTTAGCAACCCTGAACATGTGCTACAGTGCTACTCATAGCAAAATAGTGCTAAAATAGGACTTTCGTGCTACAGGTGGCAACTTTAAGCAAGCCGCCTTTTGTCAACACAGCTAAGCTAATTGTTTTTCAACAAAATTTATTGAGAAATTCAATACCCCATTCTAGGACGTCATTGTTTTTTTTTCAGTAAAGTGCTAGGTTTTTCGAATTTTACAAAATTGAGATATTTTACAAGTCAGTTTATTTGAACCAATATTGTAGATATATGTGTGTATGTATGTATTTCCAAAAAAAGCCACCGGGCTAAAGGAAAAAAAAAACAGGACATAAACATAACAAAACCAACAAATAAACACAAATAAATTAAAAAGAAAGAATTATTTATATATGAATCTTCACGAAAATATTTATAAAGAGATACATCTTTCACGATGTATCAGCCCTTCATCTACATACTTAGCGAAATTCCTTAATGTCATTTTAACTCGTGATCCTATAATCCCTTCCACCCACCTTCTATGTGCCAACACTAATGAAAAACACTCATTTCTCAGATCCGCCAATTCCTTACAATTCCCCAAAAAATGAATAATATCCTCATCATCTTCGCCACACATCGGACAAGGGACTGTGTTAACACTATGACCCCTAAATTTCCTTTCCCTTTCCCCAATATCAATCGGCCCTTAAATTCAAAATTTATTTTATTCCTTCCCCTTTCAAACTAAACTTAAAATATACTTCTTCCCCCCACGTGTCCTTCACCGTACTATATAGACTCAGAGATCCCGGGGCCTGCCACTGCTGTATTCCTTGCTCATGTAACCTTTCTTTTACCTTATCAACCACTGTATCCGAATTCGATCCCTGACCTTCATTCCAAAATACAAATATCCTACTTCATCTAAAATTTTCTTAATGTCTTGCGGCCTCCCTACCTCTATCTCATCCTCCAACAAACTAAAATACGCTTCTTTCGCTAGCCTGTTTTTACTTCTTAAAATTTGTATCCAAAAATTCACCATTCCTATTAACTTATCTTTTCTTAGCCTACTTAGTCCTAAATCCCCCTCCAGTACAGCACTGTGAGTGGATTTATTGGCCCTAAAAACTCTCTTAAAATAATTTCTTTGTATTCTCTCCAACTCCTAACTTTCTCTAAAACCTCGATAATTTCGGAGACCACACTGCCTTTCCATGACGATAAAATAAAAGTTCAAAATAGGGATAAAATCCTTTTTAATAGACAGTGTATAGAAAATTCACAAAAATACCAGATATTTCGGTCACATATACAGTGACCGTCATCAGTAGTAAACAGTTTTACTACTGATGACGGTCACTGTATATGTGACCGAAATATCTGGTATTTTTTGTGAATTTTCTATACACTATCCCTATTTTGAACTTTTATTTTATCCTCTAAAACCTCACAGCTCACACCCGTAATGCATAACCGGGAGGAGTTTAGTCCTAAATAAATATTTGTATTGCTAAGTCCCTAGTCTTTCCAACCTCACTTTCTAAAATTAAATTCATACACATATTTCCCTTTTGTACTCTATGCTTAACCTCCTGTGCATACTTACCATTCCAAAAAAACTCAACCCTCTAATTACACGAATTCTTTCTTAATCTCTATAAAACACCTTTAAATCTAAATTCATCATTTTTCCTTAATTTTCCACCTTTTCTAAAAACTACAATTACCATTTTCTTCTTATTTAATTCTAATTTACAGGCAGTCCTATCTCCAAAAGTTGCTTAACTAGCATATCTCTTATCACATTATCAAAAGCCCCTCTTACGTCCAGGAACGCTACGTAAATCCTACCCCATCTATTCGTGATTCCTTTTCTAACTATACTGTGCAAAATAAAAACCTGCTCTATTGTACCCCCTTCTTTCCTAAACCCGCCCTGCTGCTCTATTAATTCTTCCCTAATTCTTCTAGCCATTTTCTTAGCCGACTATCTACTATCTTACAAAAAATATTACTAACTATGGGAGAAATCTGGATCAGTCGGTAATTCGAGAATTCTTTGCAGTTTCCTTTTTTATCTAATGGTACAGTTATATATGTTCTCCTTTCTATTGGCCAGCTGCACAATAAAAATATGTGACTTAAAATGAAAGGTAAAACGGGTATCCATACTTCTTTTGCCTTTGTCCATACTCGTAGTGGAATTCCGTCTCTACCTGTAGCTTTTCCTTAGCCGATTCATAGCCTCCCATATCTCCTGTTCCGAATTTGTTGGTGCTATCAATTTCGTGTCTCCTTCTGTCAGGGGTCCAAAAGGTATGATTTCTGGTAAAATCTTTTGGAGATCATTCCCCATTTTGTTTACGTTTACCGATTGGGTCTTGTGGTGGTGTTCCCACTGTAGAGGTTCGAACGAATATGTCTTTTGTGCCTCTCTTTTTAGTGACTTATATACATCTTTTCAGAATTGATGTGTATCTTTTTCCCTGAATCGTTTAATAAGTTCTTTTTCTTTCTTCGGTGCATCGCATTGTTTTTCTCTCTCTTATCACCTTCTTATACCGCTTTCTATTCTTTCTGTAAATTCTTAAATTATTCTCTATTCCTTGTAGTTGGGATGAGCGTACCTTCCTCAGGCTCTCTTGTACAATGAGTCGAAGACTCTCACACTCATAATCAAAAAATGTTTTCGTCGATTTCTTCTCTTTCCGTAGTTCGCATATCCGCCTTAGCGATTCTTCTGAATTGCATACTGCTTCACTTACTTTGCCCACTTCAACTAACTCAATAACCTTCTCCATCTCTTTGTCTACATTTTCGTTTCCTACATTAATCTTAAATGAATCCATGATAAATATCTACTACTCTCTCTATTATTACATTCTTTCTTAAATCTTGTACACTTTTTTACGAAACCTTTTCTATAACCTTATTTTTCCGTTGATGATCTTCCACTCTGACCTCTAACAGCAATGGCAAATGGTCGGAGCCAACTATTTCCAGAACCTCAAAATCCGCACAGAACGACAAGAGACAACCATCACCTAAAATATAATCAATTAAACTTGGGTTCTTACCCGACAAACATGTAAGGTCTCCTATCCCCTTATCCTTTCCAACCCTCCCATTAACCAAAATCAAACCATACTCCCCACAAAAATGTAAAAGCTCACTTCCCCAAGTGTTCTTTCTCCTTCCCTTGTCCTTTGTATGACTTCCCCTTAAATTCTCCAAACTTTATTCTTCTTGAATTGAAGGATCTACAAAATTAAAACCATCACAAGTTTCACGTTGTTCCAAAAAAATCCGCCGTGTACGCGTTATAATCCCCCACCAATATAAATCCCATGCGCGGGTACTTCAAACGTAGTGCAGCCATTTCCTCAGACAGAAGTTTCCAAGTATCTTTGTTGGAATATGAGCTAGACTGAGGCGGTAAATATACGGAACCTAACATAATATACATTACTGAGCACTTTAAACGAAGCATAATCCCCTCAACATTCTCAGGTTTACTAGGTGGCCTTTTAACTGAAGCAATCGTTTTATCTTTCACGATAGACCCCCGTACGTTCTACTATTTCTACCTTTTTTTTCTGTGTGCTTAAAACTGTTCATATCCCTCAATATTCACACTTTCCTCTACACTTTTCCACGTCTCTACAATACCCAACACGGTCAAAATCATTTGTTTGTTTAATCCTTTCCAACTTTTTACTTGTGACACCTTGAATATTTCAATGACCAAACAAAAAACGTTGAAATTGTTTCCCATGGCCGGCGAGTTCCTATTTTTCACTGTTTTTTTTCTATCATTCTTCATTCTTGCTGCCTTACTTGTCTCTTGTTCTACACTACTGTTGAGGCTTAGATCTTGTTTATTCGAGTTCTGATAGTCGTTATCTTCGCCCTCGCTCCCAAAATCTGATCCAAGTTCTGACACAACAGCCTCTATTGACAAGGATCTTATTCTTGTGTCTTCTGATTGAGACTGGGAACTGCTTGTTCTTTCCCTGGGAGTTTTGGAGCTCGTCCTTTCCGCTGGATTGTTTGCGGTTTCTACCTGAGTACGTTGATTATATGATCGCATAGTTCCAGTTACTCTATCATACTCGTAAGTGGTTTCATTAACTATTAACTTCATTCTCTTTCACTTAGGTTTCAGGTTCTTGGTGTGTGCCTCTTGATGTATCGGTTTCAATTTGTTTCTAATCTCTCGTCACAAACACTCGTTCGTGTCTAAAAACTCTCCCGTTGCGCAAAACAATGTCTCTTTGATACGCATTTGAAAACAGAATAAGTATAGGACGTGGTCCCGATTTTGATGGCAATCTGAAAACATCCTGTAAATCGTGAGGCCAGATATTACTTTGGGGAACCGTTCTTGCAAGATAATGTTCTTCTTTGAAAGAAATATCGGCTTTGCTTTCCTGCAACCCATACGTTACTAAATTCTTGCTTCGAGCTTCCTTCTCGAGAATTCGTATACGAGAGTACTGGAGTGTACTTAGTTTCTCTGTGTTTTGGACTCTAGTTTTTACTGTAGATATTTCTGATTTTATTACCGTTATTTCAACTCTTAATTCATTTGACAAATGTTGTATTGCCCCGCTTGCTGAGTTTTGAGCCTCTTGCAGGCTATTTAGCTTCAAATGCATCACTTGTAACTTTTCGAATACTTCCTTAATCGATGCTAAAATAACTTCCGTTATCTCGTAGCCTAATAAATAAGCAAAAACCTGAAACTTACTCGCAAGGGGGGTATATATTTGTTAAGCCTGTTTGTTTCGCGCGCCTACTGTTTCTCAGGTGGGATAACTGTCCGAATATCCATAAATCACACTTTTTTGTTTACTTCTTTCGACAGAAAATAATTAAGTTTTTATTGCTCACAGCGAGCTTATCACTTCCACTTATCTGTTGAAGTTTGTATTGTAAAACTTCTATAATTGCTGAATTAATTAAAGTTCATGGCAGTGAAATAATGAATTCCGAAGGGAGTTTTGACATTCAATAAGTCCAAAAACAGGTTCTTTCACTTTGAAGACTGCATGAAGACTGCATATCAGTGTTGCCACTACGAATTTTCAAAATTGGGAAAAAAGTGTAAAAAAACCTGGGAAATTTGTCAAAAAATCTTTGATCACTTTTAGAGCGTGCTCAGGCCTTCTTACTACAGTTTACTTTGGGTACTCCAAAGTAGCAACGCTAGAATGTTACTAGCAAAGATATTTAAACCTGGGAAGATCTGCCTCTGTCCCGAAAACACGTCATGAAAAAACGAAAGGCATGCTACTTAGTGGCCTGTCCTTTGCAGAATTGACATTAGCCCTACCTATAAATTAATCTAATGCTTGTTCAAATTCAATAGATGGCAGAATGATATCATCGAGAATGTCAACAGAGCGAAATTATATATCGATACCGCTATCTATCTTAGTTGAAAAGTAAAGAACAATCATGGAGAGTCATTTTCACTTCGATAATTGCATTAGTTATGCGAAAAAGATGGGAGTCGTTGATCGTCGGTAGCTATTAAGGATCTTTGTGTGCAACAATGTCCGAAAGGCTGTAGTTACGAAATGTCTATGTTGACCTACGATGACCTGCATGGTTTAAAAAGTTGAAAATAATATTGTTCAATCCGCATGGGAAAACGTGTGATCACCTCCGCGCGGTTTTCTGCATTGTGTAATTACACCTTAAGGTCAGACGCATAGGATTTTCCTTAAAGACCATGTGGGAAAATTAGGCCTTAGAAAGGTTTGGATATTCGTGTTCATGTGAAAGCTTTTGGCGGCGAAACCTTTTTCTGGGTTTTTGAAACCTAACTGGGGATTATATTTAATTTCAATTTTTTACGGGTGATTTCCGGTCACATTGAATCAAAATTAAAATTACCATATTTAGCTCCGTTTTTTTCCAAATTCTCTGAAATTTTTTAATTCAAATTTCAATTTGCTTAATTTTTATTCGAATTTTTTTAATTCTAATTTCAACTTCGTAATTTTAGTTGAATTTTTGTTTGAATTTTAATTCTAATTTTAATTCGATATGACCTGAAAACCTCCTTTTTAAAAAGCAAGAACGACATAGCCTATCAAACAAACTTACTGCTAGGATTTTTTCCCTGAATCCAATGGGAATTACCAATTCCTATGACAGTCACAAGCACTAAACGTCATTTCGTCGACAAGGAAAATCCGTCATTTCGTCGACACGTCAACTCTTCGACAGCCGTAACATCGACACATCAGTTTATCGAAAATCACAGTCGCTACCTGTCTCAACGTCGACAGTCATAACATCGACACGTCATTTCATGGACAGTTTTTCTTAGATGAAATGACGTGTCGATGTTATGGCTGTCGACGTTGTGACGGGTAGTGATTGTGACTGTCGATGAGTTGACGTTTCGATGTTATGACTGTCGACGTTGTGACTGATTTTGTCGATCAAAAATGACGGATTATGTCGATGAAATGACGCTTTTTTGTCGATAAAATGACGGTTTTGTCGATAAAATGACGGTTTTTGTCGATGAAGTGACGGTTAGCAAATGTGATGGATTTTTTTCAATATCAGTAAACAACTATAATAGTTAAATAGTTTTCTTTAATAGTTAGAGAGGCTAAGTCCCAAGGTCGAACCTTCAAAGGAACAGGGAAAAAACAGGCTGTGGGGTGCACAAGTACCCAAAGGTCTAGCCACGTCTGAACAAGAATATCAACGTAGTAAGATTGGGGGTCCCCAGATGTGCTACGCACAAACTCTAATATTATTCTTTCAGTATCTGTTTAAGGGAAGGCCAAAAGAACATTTATGTGTCACGCGAAGGATAACGTATTCCATTGCCAATTTATTCTGCTTTCAAAGTGCTGAGACCATAGCTTGCAAGTCACAGATATATTGAGAAAAAACAGGTAGTCAATGGAAGTAATGCCGTGTTTAGACGGACCAATTTTGCATGAAAAATCGACCGTTTTCTATCGACATCGCTTTCGAACGTGACCATAAGAAATCGGCCGATTTTTGGCAGAGAACATGAAATATTCAGAAGTGGCAGTAAGAAATTCACAGCAAAATGTTTCAAAATTTTACCCTCCTTTTTTTATTTTCATAATGAATATCTGCTGGGTTATAGAGAAGCTTGTACCCTTGAACAAGGGTGACCAAGTCAGTAATTTTGATTACATAATCTGACATTTAAAATTTTTACTCTCCAGTCAGCCGATTTCTTCAAAATCGACGAGCGACTAGGAACTTTCCTTAGAAGAAAGTCGGCCGTTCTTTGTAAAAACGGCCGTTTTTATCGCCGAATAGTCAATTATTGACGAATAATCCGTATGTCTAAACACGGCCTAATTACGGATTAGTAGCATAGATCAAAGATAATTTGACGGGAAGATATTGCACTGACCATTTTGGATGGTTCTGGAAAGCGTCCAGAACTCAAAATATCCAATCAATAGATGGTGTAGCAAACCATTAATATATGGCTCGTTCTATGGCTAAAATATGGGAAGTACGACCAGATCGTAGTAAGTGCCGAAGATTTCAACAATAGTTGTCTGTTGTCTTTATCCATACTTTATAGATAAAGTATAGAAAGTCTGAATAATAGTAATTGTAAACCTGAGAAAGGATGGCAATCAAACAACGAAAATGAGTGCGTCTAATTCATGTGGTTTTATAAGTAATGGAATGGGAATGATCTTCATGTCGGTGGAATCCCCATATCCTTCCATATCTTTTCACATGGATTGTTCTAGCATCTACCTTTTTTATGGTCAAGTAAATTTATCAGCATACATGGCCTGACCGCAATCATGCCCTAATGGCAGCAGAATGGCAGAGGGATAGAATCTGAATTGAATCTACAAGTAAAAATTAATTAATATGGATTATTATACAGTTGAGTATTTTCTAGGACATTGAAGATTCTGCTGAAGTATTTCTTATGGTTTTCTAATAATCATTTTACCTCCTATTCACTACTATATTTACCAACGTTCAAACTGCTGTGTCACTTAATCCACTTAAAGATTAGTGGGAATTGTCACATACAGACAAAAATACTTTTCAGACTGTCAGAAGGGACTAACTCGAAGAAGACTCAGCGCCAGTGTCCTATAAGCAACAGTTTTTTTTACCTCTCACTGTTTCTTGCTTTACAAACTTAGCCCCTTCCCATTGTTTCTTACTTTGCCATTTAACTGGAATATAAACATAAAATATAAATATATACATATACAGCGCGTTTCAATTCAATTCACAATGTTAAGTTGACATCACTTTTGGTGACTAATCAGCATGTTTCAATTCAATTCAAAATGTTTGTTTCAAAATGGCTGTCATTTATGATTAATGCAATGAAGCTTTAGATTTATGATTAATAGATGTCTCAAAATCACTAAAAATAATCCGTAAATGTGAGCTCTATAAAATTCAACTTGTAGCAGAAAATTAGGTCATATTAGGAATCTTTAGCACAAAACCTGTGACTTTCTACCATTCGGCGGCAAAAACCTGTGAACCTGTGACCATCAAAAAAACTTGTGAAGTTTCACAGGAAATCGGTGACCGTGGCAACATAGCTGCATATATGTTGCATAAACTTAAGAAGCAGTATTTTTGGAACTTCCGTATTATATGGTAATTACTCGAGTACTCGAGAATGTGGATCTAAAAATGAGACAATAAGCGGATTTTGGCCGGCAGTATCCAAAGAAATAGCTTAGGCTCAGTTGAAATCTACGTTGTAGGTATATTTTTTATTAAAAATTTAATGTATAGAGATGGTATTTCGATTGGGTCAGGTTAGGTATTTAATATAATACGCTCCGGGAGCCCCCCCCCCAACCATAATTCTTTGTTGTAGTTTTCATAATTTTGCTACTAAAGTATTGTATTTCCATCATATTTTGGTATATTTCTTTATGATTAACCAAACTTCATTTCTCGAGTGTGCCATATAATACGAAAGTACCATATTTTTTGTTCGTTTTTAAATTTAATATTCGCTCTTTGCCTCCATCAGAAAAACTGTTGTTTTTTCAAATTAATATTAAAGAGTATTGATTTTGTAAAATGTAGCTTGAGTATATGGAGTGGACTGTGTAGTTCATCCATCAGAAGGGGGGGGGGGGGGTTAGGTGAGGTAATATACTGTTACGAACAAAATAAGGAGTATTTTTGATCTTTTTTAAAAGCACTCTTCAGGCTTTTTATGAATTATTTTCTTGTAAGGAACAAGGTTTCACTTTAACGGTCCATTTAAGGGCTCAAAATAAAATTTGGGAAGGTGGCGATTAGCATATTAGGAACGAGCATAAAGACACATTTAGTGATGTGGAAACCTTCTACCAAGCTAAGTCGTGGAAAGAACTCCAAATTTACCCCAATTTCAAAATAGAAACCCCAACAAAATCAGCAAACTTTTTGCAGCATAGCGTAGGTTTGTACCCAGGTATTAGGGGGCCGGGGCTGGTACGGAATCTCGGCGGTAGCCACTTTATTTGGATAGAGCGTTGAATGAGAAGTCGTATGGGAAAATTTTCTGTTTTTTAATTTCTGATTCCTGTGTTCCGACAGAATTTTACCGGTCGTATCTCTTAATTTTACATTTTAGAAAAGTTACTCTCACTTTAGTGCTTAATTCATTGTCTTATTGATTAATTATTTGAAAAAAAAACTACGTTTTCTAAAGAGTTAAAGAGGCTGAGTTACAAGGTCGAACCTTAAAACGTACAGGGATTAGGAGGCACAGTTGGGGGCTGCCGCCCCCAAACCCCCGCTTTCGCAGCCTTTAAATAAAAAAAAAGTTTTTTAAACTGAAAGTAAGGAGCGACATTAAATCTTAAAACGAACAGGAATTATTCCGTATATGAAAGGGGCTGTGCCCTCCTCAACGCCTCGCTCTTTACGCTAAAGTTTTTATTGTTTAAAAAAAGAGTTGTGAGAAAGTCAAACTTTAGCGTAGAGAGCGAGGCGTTGAGGAGGGCACAGCCCCTTTCATATACGGAATAATTTCTGTTCGTTTTAAGATTTAATGTCGCTCCTTACTTTCAGTTTAAAACACTTTTTATTTTGTTTATTTAAAGGCTGCGAAAGCGGGGGTTTGGGGGCGGCAGCCCCCCAACTGTGCCTCCTAATCCCTGTACGTTTTAAGGTTCGACCTTGTAACTCAGCCTCTTTAACTCTTTAGAAAACGTAGTTTTTTCAAATAATTTCTGCACGTTTTTGTACAGTTTATTACTTATTATTGCTTGACTAACTGTTAGCTGATTTGACAGCTTGCGGGCTCTTATAGGAAAACGAGCCCGCGTTTTCGCGGGCTCTTATAGGAAAACGAGGTTTTTCGTCAATGTAAATTCGGGGGATAATTTTTTCGGTCTGAAAATATCAAAAGGCCCTAACAGGTTGAATTCTGCTTCGAATGAGTCCTCATTCACCCGGATCAGTTGCCAACTGTGGCCTGTAGGCGTGGATAACAAAAAAAAAAAGAAGAAGAGAAATGAAGTTTAAGTGGCTGTATTTGGTTTTTGGAAAACAGGGAAGGAGTGATCGGATTGAGCTGAAATTTCGAGGATAAGCTCCCGGGCCCTAGGAAAGCTTAACCTCTACATTTCAGCCCAATCGGACAACTTTTAAGGGGGGGCTGTGGTGGGAGGGTCGAAACTTCCCGCCCAGTTTACCCCATGAAGATAAACTCGGAGGAGGATGAAATTTTGCACGTTTCTTAGTTTGAGCTTGGGCTACAAAATGCGATCACCGCCGTCTCTCTGCGACCTCTAGGACCTGAAATCGCTTAACATTGTGGTGGGTCGCCTCTTTATAGAGGCGCAAGTGTGCCTCCTTGATTGATCATTGGTTTAACTAAGCAATATGGTAAATTTTTCGTTGTTCATATTATTGACTTATGAATAAAGTAAACATACCACTCGATGCCTTTTTTATGCTCTTTCCAAATATAATAATAATTTTTGTCGGAAATGAATTTTGTCCCCACCCCTATATATACCAATTCAGGGTATATATTTGCACATTAGGGGAGGGGGAGTTTAAACTTACTTCTGATTTACATCGGAAATAAAATTTACCCCTCCCCCCCCCTAATGTGCAAATATATAGGCCTACCCTGAATTGGTATATATAGGGGTGGGGGTCAAATTCATTTCCGAGGAAAATGATTATTATATTTGGAAAGAGCATAAAAAAAGGCAGATAAATTTTTACCAAATCATATTGTTTGACTTACGAATAAAGTAAACATACCACTCGATGCCTTTTTTATGCTCTTTCCAAATATAAATAATTTTTGTCGGAAATGAATTTTAGCCCCCATCCCTACATATACCAATTCAGGGTATATATTTGCACATTAGGGGGTGGGGAAAGTTTAATCTTACCTCTCATTTATATCAGAAATAAAATTTACCCCCACCCCCTAATGTGTCAATATATATTCTGAATTGTTATAAATAGGGGTGGGGATTAAATTTCTGTATAACAAAAATCATTATTATCTTTGAAAAGAGCATAAAAAAAGTCAACTAGTGGTATATTCACTTTATTCCTAAGTCAATAATAAGATTTGCTAAAAATTTACCAAAAGGCATCGTGTGGTATGTTTACTTTATTCGTAAGTCTATAAAATGAACAAGGAAAAATTTACCAGCAATATTACAATTGATGCTGTGAATATTTCATATAGCCAGCGACCTATGCCGAAATATCTTTTTGAATTACTAAAAAAATAAATTCGTTAAAACAAGGGGCTGTGGCGCAATGGATAACGCGTCTGACTACGGATCAGAAGATTCCAGGTTCGACTCCTGGCAGCCTCGAAAGTTTTTGATGAGCTCATTAATTTTTTTCAAATTTGCCTTTCCTATTATTTCTTTTCGGCTTGGATAGTTTTTAAAGGATTTTAATAATTTTACAAGTTTTCCCCTTTTCAATGTTTTTTCTACCCTGTTTCATTTATATTAAGGAGGTGGGCCGAAAAAAGTCTAAGGTAAATTACATAAAACTAAATCAAACAGTTCGTGGTAACGAACTGTAAGTAAGGAGCGACCCGGCTCAATGGTAACCGAAACTCTAAAAATTGAATTTTGATACCAATCTCACAACTATACTTCCTGACAACTCTACTTAATATAGCTCTAGTTTTCTTTGAAAAACTTGTTTTGTGGAAAAAGTTTTTTAGATGAATTTCTGTTTGTTTTTTATTGACAAAGTCATTTTCATGAAAAAAGAATATTTTATATCTTTTCGTTTTTTTTTCTATGCGAATCCGTAGTTTGGCATAATTGTGGGGGTTTGACATGCCCAATATTCCTGGAGACATAGTTTCTGGGCCGTTCTACTATGCTGAACAAAATAATTGTCTCAAAATTTTGACTAGATGTGTTTGGGAAATAAATCGTCTTCAGAGACGGGCTGATTGCCCTCCAATCTGTTTTTACTCTTATACACGACCCCATAACTTACAATTTTGAATTAAGTTAGCTTCTTTAAATGTCTCAATGATATTTCTAGCTTCTATAGAGCGGTGTTCTTTACCATATCGCTTGTACACCCTTTTAAAAACCTACATTCATACAGTTTTTTGGTTGACTGAAACGCCCCGAAACACTTTCTAGAAGTTTCACCTTAACACTCTTAGCCTCAGCGTCATTAGTTACAGTAACTGTAGTTGTAGTGCTAAAAGTATACACATAGTGCCTTCTGGCTAGTTCGAAATCCCCCACAACTTACTCTTAAAGATCTAACTTAATAATATAAGTTGTTCTTGAGATATTGCTTTGTCACCTTTTTGAAAGTCCACATGCTCATAGTTTGTATTAATTTAGTTCAACGTCCGCCTAAATATTTCTTATATTTGTTTACTGAAGACGTTGTTATGTTCTCTTTGGACTATTGGCTACAAAATGGCTCTCTCACAATTTCGATCGAATGTATTTGGGGAAAATAGTATATCAGGGGGGGGGGCTATTTTCTCTTCATCAAGCTTGACTCTTAAAATGGAACTATAACTACGCATTTCAAATCAAATGAGCCTCCTCTAAAGTTCTCAAGACCACCTCTTCCTAAAAACCTTGCATCCCCCGGGGGCATAACTTAAAACCCTTACCCCCATACTCTAGGGGGTTGTGTCAACCCCAAAGCTCATGTTATGAGATCTTTAGACTATTTTTTAACAAATGGCTATATTAAAATTTCTATCGGATGCATTGGGGGAAATATGACATGGGGGGGGGGGTATACCTGCCCTCGGATAAATTTGACTCTTAAAAATGGCTCTTCAATTTCCGATTCCAATCCAATGAGCCCTCTGCGAAGTTTATACGACCACCGTTTCCATAAAAACCTTAAATGCCCTCGGGGCCTACCTTACAGCCCTTGCCGTGAGGACTGTGAGGGGTTTCTCATCCTCAAAAACAATTTCTGAACTTTTAAACTACGTCAAACAAAGTAACTATCTCGAAATTTGGACTGGAAGTGTTTGGGGAAAGGATGGGCGTGGGAGGGGGGAAAGTTGCATACTTTTGACTATCAAAGAGGGCACTAGCCCTCTTTAAGTCAAAAATGCAACGTGTGTGTGTGGGGGGGGTATTTGCCTTCCGATCACTTTGACTCTTAAAAAAGCACCATAACTAACACTATAACTTAAAAAGAACTATAATTGGTTGCCCTCCATGAGCTCTTTTCGAAGTTCCTTCGACATTCCTTTCTATAAGAAGTGCCCTGGTCTAAAAAACAAAACAATATATTGGTCCCACATTGCTCGTAACTTAGGCAGCGCTGTCGCGCTGAAAAGAGATTGGAGGGAAATCAGCCCGTCTCTGAAGACGATTTATTTCCCAAACACGTCTAGTCAAAATTTTGAGACAACTATTTTGTTCAGTATAGTGGAACGGTCCAGAAACTATGTCTCCAGGAATATTGGGCATGTCAAACCCCCACAATTATGCCAAACTACGGATTCGCATTAAAAAAAAAACGAAAAGATATAAAATATTTTTTTTTTTATGAAAATGACTTTGTCAATAAAAAATAAACAGAAATTTATCTAAAAAAAACTTTTTCCACTAAACAAGTTTTTCAAAGAAAACTAAAGAGCTATATTAAGCCAAAAATGGGCTTAAATGAAGTCAAGTAATCATCCAAATGTAAAACTATCACAAATCCTTTATCAAAAAATTATCGAAACTCAAAACAAACAGAAATAAGAATCAATGGTTATTCCTAACTCAGAACAAGGAAACATAATCACTAGTGGCGTCGATAACCCCCGTGCCTTCTCAAGACTAGAACATAATTTGCGCTTTACTGAAAACAAAATATGTTTAAATGTTTTCACTTTTTTACTTAAATAAGTAAAAAACTTTTTTTTTTACTCACTTTTGTTTACCCTTTTTTTTATTTTAATCAATAAATATCAGTACAGGTGTATTAAACTGACAATCCACGGTCATTCTTTTGTTTTTTCTTTTTTTTTTGTTTTCTTCAGTAAAGCCTAAGTTATATTCTGGTCTTGAGAAGGCATGGGGGTTAGCAGCCCTATTAATGTTAATTTTTGCTCGTTTTGAGTTTGATTAGGCTATTTATTATAATTTCTGTTCGTTTTGAGTTTCATTTAGTTGTTGATACTGATTTGTGGTAGTTTTGTGCTTGGAAGATTATTTGACTTTTTTTCTGCCCTTTTTTGACTTAATAAAACTCTTTACTTTTCTCTGAAAACTTATTCGGTGGAAAAAGTTTTTTAAATTAACTCAAATATATGACACCGTCATTCAGCCCCACTGCCCCCCCCCCTCTTATGGGCGCCCATGTACAGACATACCTATACCTACAACTCTTACTTTCAGTTTATTAGACATTTTTTCTTTTGAATTACCGTTTCTTTTTATAGGCTGTCCGAGAAGAAGTCGGCCCGAGTTCAAATATTTTTATTTCACCATACAGCATCAGTGCTGTGGTAGCGATGGTGCTTGCTGGTGCTAAGGGTGACACTAAAAGGCAGATACTTGACGCTTTGAACCTGTCCGAGAAGAGTGATGAGGATATATTGACTGGATTCTCTGCTTTGATCGGAAAGACGGAGGTAGAGCATTATTTTTAAATTTTTTTATGTGCAATTTTGTTGTTTATTGCATTTTTATTAATACCACTGATTCTAAACCCTTCCTTTTAAAAACTGTTTCGGTACTTATTAAGAATCCAGAAAATTCGCGAAGAACCGCATCTAGAATCTAATGAAATCCTAATGAAAAAGTAGGTTTCCGCTGCCTTGTGACGTATTGCTCACTCCGTGAAAATGTTTAAACTTTAGTTTTTTGGGGTTGAAGGGGCAAAAAAAGTTACCTAGGTTAGGTTAGGTTACACACATTATATATCTTATGTTTTATCCCCCCCCCCTTGATATGAAAATAGACAGCCCTAATTTGTTTTTAAACTATTATTTTATCATCCAGTGTCGTTATGTTTCATTAGAGATAACAAAGCATCCCTTCTCACGCGTTTTCTGGATTCTTAATAAGTACCACAGTTTCTCCCTTGCATGCCCCATAACAATCACTTGGTAAGGTTTCTAAAACATGTAATATAGTTGCCACTCCGGGTATTTTTAGGGGGAATTTTTTAAATATTTCTACAATGAATCATGCCACCGCATTGAAAAAGAAGAAAAGAAGGGGCTGAAAGAGAAAACTATATGACAACTATCACTATGGAAGGGGAACGGGTGGTTGATAAATGGAGAATCTCTATGTCTTCTTCGTTTGTTTGTTGGGCTCCCCTAAGGGTGCGTTTACTAGAGACTTTTGACCCCTGATTTGCATTTTAAATTTACGTTTTGAACATGTATAACCTATCGTTCAGCGTTCTCGATCTGTGAAACAAAGTATGAAAGGTGTGAAAAAATATATTTAAATCATTATGCCACAGATGCCCTTATATAATGGTAAGCTTGGGCATATTGGCAAAAATCTCTTAGCCTTTAGAGGTAGTAATGAAAAAATGATATATCATTTACTTTATTACAGGCAAATTCTTGAAATCGGGATGGTACTGTTAAACAAATGCAATGATCAGCCGTTGAATAAGGGCATAGGACCTCTACCATAGGAAAAAGAAATTCGGTGCTATAGAATCGAGAAAAACGTCATCAGTAAGGTTTTTCTGTGCCAATAAATTGTCTCACTGCTGAGAGACTTTTCCCAGTCAGTCTCGACTTTCCGTAACTTGTTCCATAGAATATAATTATCATACCTGTCACATGTGTATATACTTTTGAAATTTGTTCGGGTATCTTCTTTTGTTTTTGAGATAAAACTGTCCTCTAAGACAAAATGTATTCTACTAAAAAGTTCCGCCATATTCTAATCTTGTTGCATAGTAAAATAAGGTGACTTAATCTGAATTTGTGTATATTTATGAGCAAAGCCTGCTTCAGATGCTTTGCCATTAAAAGCCAAAACAGTTTTTCCTGTGCAAGTTTACTCTTTCCTCAAAGCAAAATGGTTTTAATGTATAAATTTCTTTCCTAATCTAGTTATGCACGATAGGTAAACTTATGTCTGACTTAGTATGTTTTACTAAGCATTTTAGTAATATCGACCAACTATTAATCTCACTACTTTCTGTTGTATTTAATTGAATAGTGGGTTGTTTTCTGAAGGGCCATCCCGAAACGCCTCTTCAGCTTGTTTCAACCGGATATTTCTACTTAAAAAGTCGAGTTTAACCCTTTGTGACAAACATCAGCCCAATCTGAAAATACCTACCACCTATGTATTATATAGTATTGATTAATACTTAAAAAAAACTATGCTAGGCTTTTCCTGTACTTACTGGATTTAATATGTCAACGATGTTACAGGCTAAAATTGTCATCATTGCTTTCATTATAGAAATTCTGAAAATACAGAATATTGCCTAATGAATATATTTTGAAGCAAAATATCTATATAAATAAAATCGAAGATTTGCCTGTATGTGTGTCCGGTATGCATTACTACACTGTTCATTCCATCCCAAGAAGCTATAAAACATTGTGGAGTTTACTCTTGTGAAGGTTTTAAGTGTAGTTTTCCCTCTCCCCTTTGGCCCCCTTCATTTTTTGGATAATTTTCGTGCTGACTGAAATTGTAGATCCCTGTACACAAACAGTTAGAATAGATGTCATTGAGGTGCTGAAGTGGAAGTTAATGCTCCTAACCTAATTTTCCGAGTAATTTTAGATTCAAAAATACGATCGTCATTAATGATTAGGGGAAATTTTCCGAGGATGAGTTTTCCCTCAGGGGGAGAATTTTTGAAAGGGGGGGGGCCAAGTACTGATAATGCGGTCGTTATTGTTACGAAGGGGAGAATTTTTCGTAGGAAGAGTTTTCCGTAGGGGAATTCTTCAGGGTGGATTTTCCTTAAATTTCCTTTCTTTTGATATTGTAGCAACACGCGACGGGTAAGCTTGTTATTTAAAAAAAAAAGTTGGTAAAAATTTAGTTGATTTTAAGCCTAACAAGATGTATGATATATTTATTGAATAACCTTCAATTATTTAAGAAAAATATATGGTGGAAATTCTTAGCCAAAGCTAACTTGTCATTGATCCTCAGTTTCAGAACGTGGGTCTATCCTACAATTTAGAATTTGAATATTAACCTTTTTTCTGCATAATGTTGAAGTTGAAAAGCTATACGATCTTAATTTCCAGTTTGATCATATCCTTTTTTAAGTACTTTACAGATAATAAAAGGGAATCAGGGGACAGGTACATATGTAGGAATTTGTTTTTTTAGGAGGAGGGGCAGCAACCTAAGGGATGGCACAACTTGAAAAAAAACGCAAAACATTGCTGGATTGTGTGAGAACTATAAAAATTATAGTAAAAATCATAAAAGTCTCGAGGATTTTGAGCGAGGGGCTTGGGGGAAAAAGCCAGAGGCCCTGCAAATCGGATTGTCTTAATATTAGTTTTATGCTTGCCTGTTTGATCATACAGCGGCCTAATTAATTCTATACCTAATGTAATTGTGTCCTTTTTGTTGTAATATTTGGTGGAATCACTTTTAAGGGTCAAGATCCAGCAAATAAATTGAATACTGCCAATCGAGTTTATGCAATGGAAGGTTACAAGATTCTGGAATCATATTCGACACTTTTGGAAAAGTATTTTGGCGCAACAATGGAATTGAAGAACTTTGGAGACGATAAGACCCGTATTGATATTAACAAGTGGGTGGAAGAACAGACAGAAAGTAAAATCAAGGATCTTATTCCACAAGGTAGTTAGAACTATGTTCTCACTTTTTTTTTATTTGGGGAATCTTGATGAGATGCCTTCTCTCATTTTTTTTTTCTAGAGGCGCCGAAGCCCATGTAGGTAAGTGTGTATTCCTCTGAGAAGTCCTGATGTGAGGTGATCATTTAGGAACATTTAGTAAGATTTGAGGTGCTTTTGCCTGTATTGTTACGACGGCTTACATTTATTAATGATAAATTGGCATGAATTGGGATTGGGATATTTCTATTTGGTTGATTGTTGGGTTATGATGCTTTGTCCCAGGTTATTGGATAAGTGAGTAAGGCCAAGACCTTGTTCAAGTGCTTGTTTATCTCAATTGCAAAAGTAGGAAAACAGTTCTTCTTTTTTCTAACCAAATAATTACCTGAAACGCATTATATATAATATTAACGAACGTAATATTTTTCCTCAGTTGTTTTATTTTAGTGGTTTTCACACTATTTTGCCAATATTTTCATACACAACATTTTAATATGCCTCTTAGCTAGTTGAAATTTTCAAAATTTAGGTAGAATAATTCTTACTAAAGAATTTAGAATATGAAGAAACCAATTATTTTTCGCTAAATAGTTTGAACCTTGTGTTAGAGCATACTCAAACTCAATGCTCAGTTTTGGAGTGGGTTTTTGGCAGCAAATTGAGACAATGCGCTATCTTTCCTTTATTAAAAAATCATATTCCTACTCCTTAGTGTTTTTCCCGCAGACCACTTCGTAGGGAATACATGTCGGCAGAAACTAGGAAGGGGACTTATTCGACCAGAAATGAAGGTTCTAATGCCCATCTTCAGATCCAAATCTTCATCTTCAGATCCAGCAATATCAACCTATTGTATATAATGTTGTTGCTTGATGTGTGTTGCTTCAACTGAACAACTACTTACCTCTACAATTAATGCAGTAATGACTAAGACATGTCTATGGTTGAAGGTAAACCGGCTCGACCTACACATAAGTAAGTCAAATTTTGTTACTTTTTCACGGTCTCTAAGTTTTTATCCTTAGATTACTGAAATAGCTTCACCTAAGGGAATTGTTAAGCGGTCAAGTTCCGTTAAGTACCTTGGGATTATGATTGATGAAAATTTATCATTTAAGTACCATGTGAAAGCTATAAGTAAAATATTTAGGGATTACCCCTAGATTAAAACACTTTTTTCCTTCATATATTTTACGTTTAGAATATTTTTCTCTGATACATCCGTATATTTTGTACTGTTCGTCTGTATGGCTTGGTACTTTCCCCTCAATACTTCGCCCAATGCGTATACTGCAGAATAATGTTATTAGATCGTTTTGTGGAATAGGAGATTCGGTCAGGTCAATGTACAGTATAATTAATATAATGCCTGCAGCTGGATTGCGTGATTTGTATATACTGATTTTTATGTATAAGTATTGGTATGGCTGCCTTCCAGACTGTTTTACTGGAAATCTCGAGAAAGGTCTAATGTTCATTGTCACGAAACTCGAACAAGTGGAGATATTGAGGTTCCTCGCCTAGTTTCTAGTGGCACTACTTTTTCAGTTATTTATAGAGGGGCTCAGCTGTGGAATAAGCTTGTACCAAGTACTAAGGAATTACCCATTAGTCAATTTAAATCTGAATTACGTGTGTGGTTGCTTGATAAGTATACCTTCCAAACAGATTGAGAATTAAATTTGATTAAATTAAATTAAATTTAGATTAAATTAAACAGATGGAATTAAATTTGACAGTAATTGTTTATTACTTTTTTTTGCTTCGGGATCATGATATTATGTTGTTTTATTGTGTATGAATTAGTTATGTAAGTTTATTTTTCGGATTTCATTAGATTTCATTAGAACTAATGGCCGATCATGGAATGCAAAATAGTAAGCTTCAATATTAAATAAATAAATTGTAATTGATTTCGAAAAATTTGCTTTTTGGGAATAGTTGGGTCTGATTACAATTTAGGAGATCCATAATGACTTGGTAATAGGGTAGTGTAGCACGTTGAAGGTTGAGGAAAGTAGTTTAGCTTATTCTGTAGATTTACCGTTTAAAATAAAAGAACATGTTACTTGTTTTTTTTTGTGAGTAATAACTATGAATATTCTAACAAATTTTTATTATCGTAGGGGTTTGATAGTGGCAACATTCGATATGAAGGATTCTTTAAACGTCATGTTTGGTTTGTTTATTATACTTAAGAGAAATTTGGGCGTGAATTAGAAGTGATTAATTATTTTATTATCTTAGAACGTCAATAAGAAATGAGCAGAGCCTAATTTTTCATTATTTGTAAAACAGACTTTCCCTCAAAAAAGTAATTCTAATTAATTACAATTATGCGGTAGAAAAATCACTTATCTATGAAGTAATGTATGTAAGTGCCATCTTTGTGTAGTTATGCGTAGGTCCAGATAATATAAGATTGGTGCAATATATTTTCTATAATTGATCTTATTCCAGTTAACACTGCAATATGGATTCTTCTTAGTCTACCGTTCCTTTGCTATTATTATTATTATACAATTGCCATTATTAGTCCATATAACCGAAGATGAATTCCACTCCTAAAACTTTAAAACTTTTTTTCTGTTCTATTTATCCTCCCCATTTTGTTTGCGTGAACGACGACGACCTACACAGTGGTGCAATTCGCTTGATGAAAGGATCCATCTTCACTGCTTGCATGGAGTTCAACATCGGTAGATATAAAAATGTTGAAAATTTAGCATCATTTATGTTTAGAGGGTTGTTAGGTTGTTGTTTGATTATAATCAATTACTATATTCAGCCCACAAACTTAACAGTTTCCATAATTCAACTGAAGGGAGTAGAAAAAAAAGTTTATATGCACGTGATAGTGTAAGTATAAGGGGATAAGCGGTGTGTGTGTAAAGCAGGAAACAAGACCTAAGGAATCAAATTTTAAATATTTTTGACATTTCCTCTTTTTGGCATTTCCAATGAAGTAATCACTCAAAGTCTTCTCTAGATATTTTTGATTCCAGAATATGAACTAAAAAATTAATTTCCTGTACTTCAGCATTTGTATTTTAATATTACATCTTACATCAAATGACTTGGTTCGGGTGTGAAAAAAGAAGAAAACCGCAGTCTAGTAAAATATGGGTAACTTGGCAGAACACATAAACTAACTAATTAAAAATTAGCGTTAATTTAGAGAAGAACTGTCAAACGTGGATTATGAAGCCTTTGGTGAAGCACATTTAATTTTTCTGCTATATTGGGGTAATATATGCTTTTAGAATGTATCAGGATAAATTTTTTCCCTCAAGAAGTTTTCTTGTAAGTGAAATAATAAGTAATATATCTTATTTTTTGTAGGTGCTTTGGATGCTATGACCCGGCTTGTTCTTGTCAATGCAATCTACTTCAAGGGAATGTGGCAAAACGCGTTCGATCCTAAAGAAACCATTAAGGAGCCTTTTCATTTGTCAAAGACTGACACAACTGATGTTCAGATGATGCATATAGAAGAAACATTTCGTGTTGGAGAAAACAAGGAACTCGGAGTTAGAACTCTAGAAATGCCATACAAGGTTAGAATATTCGCTAATTTGCATGGTTTAGGTTTAAAATTCTCAAAACATGCAAGATTAAGCTTTACTATGTTTTGCAGCAATTTGTACGTAGCCAAGATTACTCTTGAATATCCTCTAAAATCTCCGATAGTACTTGGGTTTCATTTTAAGCAACCTTGAGAAAATTAGCAAGCTTTGAAGTGCATAATTTTGCATGCTCATTTCCATTTTTTGTTTCTTTTTTTAAATGTTATATTTGCTGTGAATACTCGTTTGGTTTTTTTTTCGTTTGGGGATTTGGGTACTTTTCGTTTGGCCCTGATGGATGGCCAAAAAACCCAATATTTAGTAATCTATAATCTTTTATCCATAAAACTTGGCCTAGCTGTCTTAACCTTTCTTTCGACATAGCCCTAGAGTAGGGGATTGAACCACACTCTTGTATAGTTCTTTTTATATACGGTCAGTCATGCGAGTACCTAAGACAGCCCGTAGACAATTCATCCGCAAATCATATTGAAGGTAACAGATCTCACCGTTTGACAACGGAAGGGAAGGATGGTCAAACGAAATAGAGATCACGTTGTAAAATATAGTTTAAGAAGCTGTTAACATGGAAAATAAGTGCAATAAGTTGCAAGCTGTTAAACAGAACTTGTGCAGAACTAGAATATTACATATAGGTACAAAACTTGTTCTTCAACCAATAGAGTTGCAAAGTTCAATAAATTCTACAACGATGGTCCAGTCGTCAAGGGAAAAGAGCCGTAGGGCACAAACTGTTTCCGTTGAGATTTGTACTTAAAGTTGCAAAAGGAAACGCGTTTTAAAGATGGAAAATGTTTTATAGAGTCAATCCAGAGATATGGGACTACGTAAAGCGTGATGGGCATCCCATATGTTTTTCTCGTGGTTATTTCCTATAAACTTCGTATATAGAAGACTGATAGACTATTTGAATTATCCCTGGTCCATGCGTGTCTACCTTAGTTCTGCCCTAGAATGGATTATAGACTATATATCAACAAACGAAATGAGTAATTTTTATAAAATTCTGAAAAAGGTTATGCCAGCTTTGCCTCTCACTGAGACTATCTGTCTTGGCTCTCAAGTCTTTTATCACTTCCGCCAAGTTGATCTTAACTAGTTTTCCAACTGCAGAAGCTTTAGAGGGTGCTCGTTCGATCAGATAATAAAGGTTTTCCATTCACTTCCTACCGTGATACCCTTTGATACCTTAGAAGACACATTGATACCCTACGGGAGAACAGTACAAAGTCCTTAACCTGGGACTGTCCCACATTTTGTGGTGTATTTGGTAACTGCATTTATGGTACTTCTAAATCGAAACCTATTTGTGCAAATTTGATTAATTTTTGTGGTCATTTTTATTTTGGTAGTAGATATTTTTATTTTTTGTCGTTAAAGAAATTATTTATGAGTAAAGTAAACTGGAAGATATTAATAACGGCTAAAACATTTCATTTAGACCCGTAGTTCCCAACCGATTTGGGAACCACGATGCTCACCTGATGCCCACCTCGTGATATTTAAATTTTGTTGTTCAAAATTTTGCGTGTATAAGAAACCTTATAGGCCATTTTTTTCGGGTATCTTTTCGGGTATCCAACTTAGTATCTTTTTTTCGGGTTGTCCTCTAGACATGTTTTATACTAATGGAAAATATTGTCGGAATACAACACCTTATATACAACATATGGCGTCATTGCAAAACTACAATATATCTTTTTTGCTCTTTAAATGTATTTGAACGTTACGTCATTCACATGAAAAATTTTTTTTTTTTTTTTCAAAATTAATTTTCTAAAGTATATTCAGCCGAAGGTTACACGCCCTGCCCATGACCCACCAAGATATTGCCAGGTCCGCCGGTAGGGCCTGCGCCCCACATTGGGAATCACGGATTTAGACAGTTAAAAAGCATATATACTATACGGATATTTCAGCCCCATTTATGGAAACAACAAAATGTTTATCAACAACAAAAATGAGCTAAAACACACAAGAAAATAACACATAAAGATATCAAAAACGTTACGCTGTCTTATTGATTTATTTTCACTTGGAATGGCAGTGTGGTCTAAGTATTTAGAAGATTATTTTCGAAAGTCAGTGTATCCAGTGAATTTTGCGAAGATAAAATTTACTAAATAATGTGTAAATGAGAATTATGACTTCGAAATATTCTAGCTTTCTTTTATTGTTAGTCATAGCCGCTAAACTTCTTCAGGTAAAAGTTATTTAGCTTCAAATTGAGCTATAGAAAAAACGTTTCGGCAAAACTGAGACTGATCGACTTATTTTTCTTTATTTATCTTGTTTATATATATATATATATATATATATATATTTACATAACTGTTCTGTATTGAAGCATGTAACTGCAAACACAGCATGAAATAAAACGAAATTACTTCTATAAAATTTATCATATTATGACTTGGATTCAGCTATGTATGACACATTGTAAATTTGAACAAGTTTAATGGGCCATTATACGTTTTTGTACAACTTTGTGCAACCATGATTTTCAATTAAGAATTTTGATTTTATTGTCTTCTGGTATTGAAAGGGTGAAATACGCAATGTCACCCATCCCTTATTTAGGGATTGTACCTTCCCCATCCCCTCGGGAAAGTTAGAGATAATACGTATCTGTACGGCCTTGTCCAGCCATGATTCTCTGTTGATAATCTTGATTGATAATCTTGACATTGAAAGGGCGAAATATTTTTTACACTGTACCACTCATCCTTCACATTTATCCAAGGTACCCCCCTAGAAATTTTGAGACAAAAGTCAACGTTATGATTAGCGTTAACAAAACTTAGAAAGAATTGTGATTAAAAGTTCACATATGTTAACATTTGAAGATGTTTGCCGTAAGAGCATTTTAATCAGTAACAGTATATTAACAATATTTTGATAGAAAATTGAAAGTTTTTTTTCCCTTAAAGTAATCTGGTTATATTTGAAACTAAACAAACGTAGTTTGCCAAATATATGTTTCGATAGCGACTTTGTCGAGGATTTAGGAATTGCTTTAGACTGATGACCTAGACTAATGACTTTAGATAATTGAGGACATTATTTTTTTTTTAGTGATTTCAACTAAGGTTCAAGAAATTGTACATGGACCGTGAAAATGGAGAAAAAATAAAATTTTAAAGCATTTTCTTAATATTATGTTTGAAACAGAAACTACTTATGAACAGAAACACCTAAAAACCAACTTACCTGAATATAAATTTTTTTGAAAATTTTCAGGGTCGTTTGTTGACGATTTTGATTGTTTTACCGGATGA